>NC_042997.1:138307406-138362406 GCF_006345805.1 Octopus sinensis | reverse complement strand
AGTTAGTATCAGGATATTAAAATAGTTCTGTCATTTATCCAGATAGCAAACAATTTTCTTTTTGTTTCCAAATGAAAATATATTAAAAGATCTTCTGGAATGCAAGGTATAGATAGTGTAATGTTCAAAACATTGAAAAATAAAATGAAAACTCAATACAGTCCTTTTATTAGTTATACATCTTAAAATGGTTATTTGGAAAAAATCTCAAAAAGTTGAAATCAACTAAAGAGATTTTTATAAGAATCTTAACAGTTACAACTCAAGAAAAACCCATTAAAAAGGAAATATTATTAACTAAACTCGATAAGTGGCTTTGAAAATAACACTTAAGGTGCTGTAATAAGCTAGCATTCAAATTGGAAAGACTAAAAGGAATTTCACAGTAATAGATCTGTAACAACAGAAATTATATAAATCTAAGAATGCCTTCCTTGGGAAAGAACAACACTAATATGTAGTGGATGTCTTGAAAATATAAAATCCTAATATATCTAAAGTTTTCAGTGCATGTTAAATAACAAATTCAAATCATTAAGTTAAATACAAATAGCAAGAGTTAGCTTATTTATTTAGATGAAGTTTGTCTCATGACTTTTGTGTGTGCATGTGTGTGTGTGCAAAATACATGTATATACACACACACACACATACATAGACACATACATACACACACATATACATATATATACACACACATACATATATATACACACATATATGCATACGCACACACATATATACACATACACACATACATTTATATATATATATATACACAAATATACACACATATATATACACATACATATACACATATGTACACACATGTATAGACACACACACACACACAAACATATATATGTATATATATGGCGGTGCCCCAGCATGGCCACAGCTCAAGAGCTGAAACTGGAAAAAACAAAAAAACAAAAACAAAAACAATATATATATATATACATACATACAATATATATATATATATATACATACATACAATATATATATATCATAGATAATATATATATATATATATATACATACATACAATATATATATATATATATAATATATATACATACATACATATATATATATCATATATATATAATACATACATACAATATATATATAATATATATACATATATATATATACATACATACAATATATATATATCATATATATATATACATACATACAATATATATATAATACATACATACATACATACATACATACAATATATATATCATATATATATATATACATATATATACATACATACATACATACATATATATATATATATTATACATACATACATACATACATACAATATATATATAATATATATATACATACATACAATATATATATAATATATATATACATACATACATACAATATATATATAATATATATATAGATAATACATACATACAATATATATATAATATATATATAGATAATACATACATACATACAATATATATATAATATATATAGATCATACATACAATATATATATAATATATATAGATAATACATACATACATACAATATATATATATATATATACATACACATATATAGATACATATATACATACAAATATACATTCAGATATACATTTATATACATACAATTATACATTCACAGATACACATTTATATAAATGAGAATAAATATTGGACAATTTATAGCTAAACATTTAGGATACGATCTTACTTTAGGAAATGACATCATCGCATTTTTTTTTTTCTTTTTGTAGTGGTTAAATTCACAAATAAAATATACATATTTTGACAATTAACCTTTAAGGGGGAAAAGCTGCTTGACCAAATACAAGCACATTCTATTTTCAAGGTCATTTACTTAAATTTATTCACATCTGAAAAGAGATACGTTTTTCTCTAGCCGGCACCATTTGCATTATAAAAATTATAACTACTGGGAAGCTTTGACAATTAATTTAACATAGAAATTTAAAATGCCATTAAGATTATGGCTATGTATCATAAATTCAAAAAAAAAAAAAATGTTGACTCTCAAAACAAATTGATGTAAATATGCTTCTGTAAGAAATATAAACTAGTTTCTGGGAAAATACTAGAATTTTCTACAATAAAAGAATCCCATATCTTACAATGTTTAATTAATAATCTTACTGAAACAATTAAAAGTAGTTGCTTTAAAGAGTGACGTAGTAATGCCCATCATCCCATGATACTTATTGCTACTCCATAGTTAAAGCAGTATCCAGTAAAGTAAGTATATAATGTAGAAAGCTACTGCAAGAAAAAGATCAATAATGTGAACAAAAAGGCTACAATATTTCAACTAATATGATAATGAGGAAGATTGTTACTTTCCTATGTAGACAACGCTGTCTACATTATATACAGCATACAGAAATAGATTTGTTTTGAATAAGTTTAGAGTGAAAGCAACAAAAGCAACAAGAAATTTAAATAGAAATAGAATTCAATATTCCTTTGAAATATATACCAAAAAAATATAGTAATAATAATAATAATGTCTAAATATAACCTGCATTTAATATACTAATAATATACCAATTGTAATTTTTTTGTTAATTTCATCCATTTTCATTTTGCTTTAGCATTCACTGTTAATTGTAGTCTATCATTTCATGAGAAGCCTTGTAAAGTAAAAAAAAATCATTCAGCTACAAAATGGCTACAAACACTTGTGAAAAGCATCTGTTCTCTTACCTTATATTCACTGTTCATGACATCTACCGTACCTAGAACCATACTGACAGTTGCCATATCACTGGAGGAAAAGTGGCGACTGAAGAGAATATAACGAAACGCTACTGTGGAAAACTGAAGTATTGACTCGTGCACACGTAATGTGCAGACTAGTTGCTGTTCCTGGCTCTCACTCGAGACTTTATCCAATCTGAATAGTAGAAGGGACACTTGTACTGCTGCCAATTATTGATATTTTAATCCCATTATTATGTTCAATGCCATAGATAAACTAGCTGCTCATCAGAACATGGCAGCAGACTATTACAGTAGCAATTCTACTTCCTCTCTCAAACAAATCAAATCAACAGGTACTTATATATTATAAATTATATATTATGAAATAAAATCAAAAAGCAAAATTTAAATAATATATAATTCAAGGACACACAGCCCTTGAAGAAAATTCAAGCACTGAAATACTACTATTATTAATATCATTATCATCATCAATAACATTATTAATAACAACAACAATTATAATAACTTTACAAATCATATATTTTTGTTGTATTTTTCAAATAAAAGGCACCCTTTGAAGTTAATAATCATGAAGTTGTAAGACAAGAAACAATTATGAAAATATTGATTAAGAATACATAAGAAAACAGTAAAAAAAATAGTAAATAAGAAATTATTAACTGAATTGTTTATACAACAAATAAAGATAATTAAAAAAGAAGTATTGTGTTAAATAATCATATAGAAAATTACTCCCAATAATTAGTTCAATATTCTCTAAAAACTTATATATTTGAGACAAAACTTCTGGTCACTGCTAGAAGCAATAATTGAAAGAAAAAAATATAGAAGAAAAGTAGCTGCTTGATAAAAAGGCTATAGAAGAGCTTAGGCAAAGAAACAAAAAGACTAATTACCTTCATAAGGCGAACAACAACAGAATTATGCTCTGCCACAGCTTGGGTATCCACACGTGTGCTATTTGAAGCATTATCAACAAGATGATTGTTATTCCATGACGGAGGCCATAATATTTGTTGCTTGTCCATAACTAATGGTGACAGAAAACTTACTGCAACACCAAGGTACCAGAGCACCCCCAAAAGTAGTGTCAAGCAAAATTTGTAGAGAGTTGCCCTTGGTTAAAGTAAGTCCCGAAAAAGCAGTATTGAAAGACTAACCAACACTGTCAACTGGCAAAAAGTTATCATCGACAACCTCGTTTATCTAAAATTAAAGCCAGTTAGTCACTCCTCTGGTAACTGAAATGCTGTCACTCCAATATCTCCCTTAGACTATGTGATAGCTTCAAAATTTGAATGAGTCTTCCTCAAGAGAGTAAAGCTCAATGTTATATAGTTGTTGTCAGGTGGTTGGTAGAAGCTAGTATAGTATTAACTTTATTCTAATACTTTCACAATCTTATAGTTAGGCAGACTAAAGGTCATGATAGAAATCAATCATGTTATTTTCATACGAAAATAATTCAAGTGAATGTTTTTGTTGTCGTTTTTTTTTTTCTATTCATTAATTCATCTGCAACATAGTAATTAATGTTCTCTTTTGAATCACCTGAGAACTAGAGTTGGCCCACCCAGTCTAACCCTATAGTCAATTTCCTCCTCCTCTTCCTCCACAGTTTGTATCCATTCATTATGTAGGACTCTGCAGCCCGATCAATATTTCACATGAGCTGGCAATTGTTTTCCTCATCCTGTATTCCAGAATTGCTTTTATTACACTTTTTTTTTTCTCTATCAGCACAGCAATGAGAATGAGTAAGGAAAAAATAAATCATGTAGCCATTTAACTTTATATCACTAGCAAATAAAATAAGTGTATTTTACAAATTTGATTCGAAACCAGTTACTAAATAACAAAAACTAAAAACTATTTCTAAAACTTAAAACTTTATAATTAAGCTCTCATCATTTTATTAACTCACTGAAATCAAATACTTTGTATGAAAGAAGCAGTAGGTCTCTTATAAGAAATAACTTAAATTAATTTATACCAATTAATCTTTAATTCAAATACTTCAATGCAAGTTGTAAAAATATGTTAATATATTCAGTCAATTAGTACAGGTTAATCGGGAAAACTGCCAAACTAAAAGAAGTAATAAACCTAGAATCCTAGAAAACTAGTGATTGATAAGTCTGCTAAGAGAAAAAAAAAAACTACATAAAATTTGTAAGGTTTGTGTGTTGTAAGAAAAGGTGACTTTTAATGTTTTGAGGCAGGGATCTTTTCCTTGAAGAAAAAATACCAAATTTTTATTTAAGGCTATGAAAGAATTATCTAAGAAAAGCTATGAGTAGTAAGCAACAATCAACAAGTATTTTAAATAGAGAATATTTTTAGTCATTATCATCAACAGTAAGCTGGAATAATTTTTAAAGAGTTGGACAAAACGCTCAGTGGCATTTCTTCTGCCTCGTTATGTCCCGAGTTCAAATCCTGCCAAGGTTAACTTTGCCCTTCATCCGTTCAAGATCAATGAACTAAAGTACCAGTTAAGCACTGGGGTCAATGTAATAACCTTGCCTCCGCCACTCAAAATTACTGGCCTTGTGCCAAAATTAGAATTATCATCAACAGAATGAACAGCTGGTTGAGCTTGACCATTTATAAGGAATTACTAATATGTAGTACAAGGAAAAAAGGGAGAAGGGACTTGAGAAAAAATAAGTTATTGAAAGAGATGCTATGAGACTAAAAGATAGTTTTTCTTTAAAAAAAAATCTTTTATGGGTTTTTTTTTCTTCTTTTTTTATAGGAGGAGAGAAGTGCCTATGACATATGCAGGCCTTCCTAGATTGGCCGGACTGATGCAGCCAAACAAATCCTTCAACACCTTGATTGTAAGGAAACCAGTAGTCTGCACCAAATGTTTCCAACAGAGTAACCCCTTCTGAAGACAAACTATGATGCTGGATAGTATTTCCAGCCTAACATTAGACTGATAATCATCATGAGAATCATCAACCCCTACACATTACTGTTTTGAGTCCTACAAGTCATAGGGTTGGTCACCTGGTTTCTATAGTGTATAAGTGACCAAGATCACAATTCTCGAACAAGATGCCAGTCTGTCATTTACAGCTAAGTAGACAGGAGCAACATGAAATGAAATGAAATGCCCAAAAACACAATGTACCACCTAGTCTGGGAATTGAAACCAAGATCTTGTTACCATGAGGGCAACACCCTAACCACTAGATCACACCTAAAAATAAAATTGAAAAATTGAGGACAATGGTCAAAATTTAAAAATCAAGAAAAACTCCTTTTATCTACCATAACAATAATAATGTTAATGATTACCAATTAACATAATCTGTAGTAAGTAGTAATTTGGTTATGAATGTCACTACTTAACTTAGTACATAATGAAAAGAAAAAAAAAGAAGGAACAGCATTTTTTAAGCAAACATGTGAACGTGTTTTAAGGTAAATAAGCTAATTGTCACAATCATATTTACATCTTTCAATAGAAAATGTCTACTCAAGTAAAATATTTAAATATATTCTTTTACTGGTTTCAGACATATCAAAGCATGACAGCAGTAGGGCACTACCTTCAAGTGCTTTTTTTTTTTACTTGCTTACATCAGCATCAGTCTGCTACTTTGCTACTTATTTTATAAACTCCATAGTGAAAATCAACTTGGTCAGAAGCAGAGGCAACAAAAATGTAATCATACACTTGTCTGGGTGATTCTATCTCATCTGTGTGTGTGTGTGTGTGAGTAAATATATATATAATCCCCACTAGCGATATAAACAAGTGGATATTTTACACCAAAAGCCAATATGGGAGTTTCTCTCATGGTATCTACTTATTTCTTTATTGCCCACAAGGGGCTAAACATAGAGGGGACAAACAAGGACACACAAAGGGATTAAGTCGATTACATCGACCCCAGTGCGTAAATGGTACTTAATTTATCGATCCTGAAAGCATGAAAGGCAAAGTTGACCTTGGCGGAATTTGAACTCAGAACGTAACAGCAGATGAAATACCACTAAGTATTTCGTCCGGCGCACTAATGTTTCTGCCAGCTTGCCGCTTTCTCATAGAATCTACTGCAGTATAGTGTGTTCTAACAGAACATCCACATTTAAGTAGGAATAAATATTACTTCTTAGCATTAATACTGCCTCTGTTGCTTATATATATTTACATATATATATATAATGGAAGGTAGACACTAAACAATGATGATCATGATGATGATACACACATACACATATATATACACACACACACAGAGGTAAAAACCCCTTCAGTCATGAATGACCATGGGATTGCACCTAGAAAGTTCTCCTCCAAGGTACAAGTCCAGGCAAATTTGTTTATAGAAAACCAGCAGTCACTCATGAATACCAGCCTCCCCTCTCCATGCCACTAACTTGGCACCAGTGACCTAACAACTCATTTCTACAGCTGAATGAACAGGAGCAACATGAAATAAAATGTCTTTCTCAAGAACACAACACAGAACCCAATCCAGGAATTGAATTCATTACCTCATGATTGTGAACCTGATGCTCTAACCACTGAGCCATGTGCCACATACTTAAATTCATTTCATTGTTTGTTTTTCACTGCTAGCATGGGTTAGATGAATATCTTGTTGAAGCATTGTTTTACAGTTGAATGTCTTTCCTGTTGATAACCCTTACCTGATTTTCAAGAAAGGGATCTCTTCTTTCATACATTTTTTTGAAAGTGCAAAACCAAAAGAAATGACAACATTACCACTTGTAGGGCATGATATTTGAAGGAGCACAATGTAAACAAAAACACACCCACACAGAAACGTATATTCATATGTGAAGGGCTACTTTCAGTTTCTGTCAATAAAATCTACTTACAAAAATTTGGTTAGCCATGGGCTATAGCTGATGACACTTTACTGCACAATGGGACTGAACCCTATATATATGTCCTGTACTCACGTATAATTATTTATATATGCATGTATATATAGATGTAGATGTAGGTACGTACATATATGTTTGTATGTATGCATATATTTTTATTTATCACATTATATATATATATATATATATATATATATATATATATATATATATATATATATATATATATATACCCTGTGCTGCTGGTACGTAAAAACACCTGTTGAGCATTGGGCCGCATGGAGGCAATGTGGCTGATGCCAAGGTCGTGTAACAAGCACCTGTGCTGGTGGCACATAAAAAGCACCTTTCAAGCATTGGGCCTTGCAGTAACAATGACAAATGACTGAGACCGTTGGCAATATGCCATGTTTGAGAAGAAGACCCATCAAACCAAGTGAAATCGTAGTCATGACAGATACTGGTGTCATGCAAATGGCACCCATGCTGGTAGCACATAAAAGTACCCATTACACTCTTGGAGTGGTTGACATTAAGAAGAACATCCAGCCACAGAAACCCTGCCAAATCAGACTAGAGGCTGGTGCAGCCCTTCAGCTTACCAGCTCTGATCGAACTGTTCAACCCATGCCAACATGGACAATGGATGTTAGATGATCATGATATATATCTCCCTCTCTTATAAATATGCTACAAATAATAATGGTGGCTTATTAGCAATTTAACAACTTAGACAAATTTATAGACGTCTGTGACTACTGAGTTGTTTTGATACTACTTAGTGCCCTTCTATCACTTTAGCGATGTCTATCTGTGTATATATGTATATATATATATATATATACACACACACACACACACACACACACACACTGGTTGGACAAAATAATGGAAACACCTAGCATCATAGCATCATAATTCTGAAATATCTATAAAACTGTCAAAAGCTTGTTTATTTTTGTTTTTTTTTTTTTATTATTAGTGTTGCTTAATACATTTTGCTAAAATTGCTGTTTCTTTCCAGATATCATCAAAAAAAGGTAATTAAAATGACAGATCTATCAGACTTTCAAAGAGGTCAAATTGTTGGTGCTCGTATGGCAGGTGCTAGCATAACGAAAACAACCAAAATGTTTGGTGTATTAAGAAGTACTGTTTCGAAAGTAATGACAGCCTTTGAGAAAGAGGGAAAAACCTCCTCATCAAAACAAAACTCAAGAAGGAAACCAAAACTTTCAGATAGGGACTGTTGGACTCCTACATGAATTGTTAGAAAGGATCACAAAAGTACAGCTCCCAAAATTATTGCAGAGCTTAATGACCACCTCATGAACCCAGTTTCCACAAAATCTGTTCACCAGGAGCAGCACAAAGCCAGATTTCATGGGAGGGCTGCAATCAGAAAACCACTACTTTCAAAAACAAACGTTGCAAAGCGTTTAGAGTGGAGTAAAAACCTACAGAATTGGTCCCTAGAGCAATTCAAACTTTGTACAAGTCCATACCTCATAGAATTCAAGCTGTAATTACTGCCAAAGTCAGTCCTACCCCATATTAAAATGAATTTGTTCGAAATTTTATGGTGCTTCCATTTTATATATATATATATATAATTAGTGAATGGAAGAAATGGAGTTGAACGAAGATTGTACAGAATTCCTTTTATATATATATATATATATATATATATATATATATATGCCGGTGGCACGTAAAAAGCACCCACTACACTCATGGAGTGGTTGGCGTTAGGAAGGGCATCCAGCCGTAAAAACATTGCCAGATCAAATTGGGCCTGGTGCAGCCTTCTGGCTTCCCAGACTCCAGTTGAACCGTCCAACCCATGCTAGCATGGAAAGCGGACGCTAAACGATGATGATTATATATATATATAATTGTCCTGCCGAGAAGACCCGGCAGGACAAGTGAGTCCACAACCCGTGGCCTTCTACATGGGATGGAGCCAGCCTACGTATGCATACCTTCCCTTCTTGGGACACAAAACTCTACTTGTGAAGACGTGTTGAGGCAAGTGAGGATCAGAATCGAAATCGATCAATGGAAATTGCGGATGTGCTACCAGTGCCGGTGGCATGTCGAAACTCTGCTTGTGAAGACCCATTGAGGCAAGTGAGGATCAGAATCGAAATCGATCAATGGAAATCGATCAATGGAAATTGCAGATGTGTTACCAGTGTCGGTGGCATGTAAGAACTTTCCGTTTCGCGACCGTTGCCAGCACCGCCCCGTTTCGTGTCCGTTGCCAGCCTCGCCTGGCCCTCGTGCCGGTGGCACATAAAAAGCACCATCCGTTCGTGGCCGTTTGCCAGCTCTGTCTGGCACCAGTGCGGGTGGCACGTAAAAAGCACCCACTACACTCACGGAGTGGTTGGCGTTAGGAAGGGCATCCAGCCGTAGAAACACTGCCAGATTTGACTGGGCCTGATGAAGCCTTCTGGCTTCACAGACCCCAGTAGAACCGTCCAACCCATGCTAGCATGGAAAACGGACGCTAAATGATGATGATGATGATGATATATATATATATATATATATATATATATATATATAGAGAGAGAGAGAGAGAGAGAGAGAGAGAGAGAGATGAAAGTTCATCCGATATACATGCACATACGTATATATATAGTGGATGAAGTTTTACAATTACTGTCTACCAAATTTCACTTTTAAGGTTCTAGTAAGCCTGATAGAGACCAAATGCAGACCCACATGATTGTAATGGAAATTTCTTAACCACATGGACAGGTCTGACAGCGCAAAATTTCATTTTGGATAACTGCATATCCAATTACACCATAGAACACTTTAAATCTTCAAGTAATAGTGTATATTTCCATGAGAAGCATCATGAAGAAGAAGTTAAGTTTCTAATCAATTAAGGTTACAAATTAGTGTTGATCCTCCTTGTACTGTTTCATTTATGCAAATAATACCCATGAGAATGACATGAATGTCATCCATTATCCATTTCCAAGCTTACTTACTGAAAGGTAGATCTGATTATAAGAATTCTAACTATTTTCTTTATTGTAACCTGCATGATATGACTAAAAATCATTGATTAATTGATCCCTGTGTACCAATGCCAATCATATTGAATTAATATAATATGTCCATGAGATTTGGAAATGGAAATTCAACAAAGCATCTCCATATGTTCCAAAATTGAGCTAAGATCTACAAGCAAAAGCATTTTTTATTTGACTAGATGCCAAGAAAATCTATTACTTAAAGATTTTTCATAAATAGAAAAGTAGTTCTTTCTGTAAAATAACCGTCTTCTTTGTATTGAAATACTAAAATGCAAGAAATGGAAAGGATGAATGGATAAAAGAATTCAAATATGCGGCAAGAATTTCTATTGTATTTCTTGTCAGAACAATATATTCTTCATTGCCTCGTATCACCTAGCTGTTGAGTTATCACATTTTCTGAGAAAAGGGCAATATGCTGATCAATTTATTGATGCATAACCTCTGATCATGAAAGGGGTCAGCTAATTGCCTACTTATGGCATATATTAACAGGATGAAATAAACAGTAATAAAATACAAAATTTTATCTAACTCTCAAGAAATTCACTCTTCATTTTGATCACAAAATTCTTCCATAAACAGACAGGGATTGTTTCCTATAGCATTTTGTAGGAAACCTGCCTTTATAAGTGTGAACACAAAGGACAGCAGAAGATTCTTCACACTAAAAAAATAGGTACTAGTTTAAAGCTAATTTCTCAACCATTTTAAAGGTTAAACTTGGGACTGATTGTTTTATGAGACTGAAATTTATGCTAGAGTTCAAAATATCAGAGTCAGTAGATGTCTATTTGATCTCCAAGTGAATAAAGTCCAAAACAATGATTTGATGTACAAGTTCTGCATATCTACCTTTCTGCTACTCACTGAAACCTCTTACCATACAGTGTCATGCTGCTATTATCAGTTCCTGGTTGCAAGCTCTCTAGCAAAATACTATTGGGTCATCCCATAAATAATGCGGTTTTTTAATACTTCTACTTTTCAAAATTAAGATAACAAAGTTCTTTTTTAATCTTAAATATACTCTCCATTTTCTACAATGCTCTTCTGTTGTATACAGTATAAAGTAACTACACCTTCTCAACAGTGGTCATGCTGTCCAGTTTAACAGTACCTACTGGCCCATGGCTATCTTTCATGGAGTTTGCGCCATTGCAAGCATTCAAATCAGGTTCCCAGTACAAGGTTATTTTAACATCACTGTACACCAAGACATTGTAGTTACCTAGATATATAAACCCAAAGGGCTGTTCTCCTTCCTTTACTCTAGCATCCTAGATCCCATATGTCACAAGCCACATTCTATTCCTCTCCAAGACAACTCTATCCACTCTTGTCCACAGTCCATCTCTGCTGCCCAAGCTAAACAGTATACAAAGAAATTTTACTCAGAAAAGTGGTGTGTACACATATATAGCATCCACTCACCTCTACCATCTGGATATCAGCAAGAAAGACTTCCAGTCTACCTCTCCCGTATATCCAAATACAACAACTGCTTCTACCTCTGATGCTTTTCCAATTCCAACTACTAGCAACTCTTTGACTATATCTTACCTCTACTTATATCCCTGATAGACACACACATTCCAAACACACTTAAAATCATGTCCAAACCTAACCAAGACCAAACCAACACTATTTCTGCACGTACCAGATCATCTCACCACTAGCTTTTGCAACTACCCACCAGATTTCTACACACTTCTCAGCCCCTATGACACTTCAAATTGGTTGACTGGTTGGAAACACTGCCAGTTCTATGCTATCCCTGGTAATACATGTGCTTCACCCATGACCCATCAGAAACAGCTGGGTAGTTGACTAAAGCTATCTTATTACACATAACCCTGCACATCATGCTCAAATCCAATATTCATAGCCTCAAGTGACTCCAAGTGATTCACTCATAACTGCTCTGTAGTAGTTCAGGCAAAGAACATGCCCTACACTGCATGGAGAAAATCATCTATCTCTACACACTACAGCATCACAACTCATGTAAGGCTATTATCTGCACTATGAATAAAACTACAAGCTTTCCCAAAATTTAAACTACAGATAATCTTTTTTTTCTGGGGTTTTTTTTATGTTTATATACTTGTTTTGCAAGGTACTTGGTGTGAAATTGTGTATTGAAATCGATATTGTAATATTTGAGAATGGTTATTTTCTTTTCTCTTTTGCCAATAAATACACACATTTATTCCATCTCCACTTTAGCTCTATAATCAGAATTCTTTCATCACACATTGTGACCTTTCCAGTGACTTTTTGTTCCTCATGTCTCTACTCCTCTCTGGTCTTGTCCTCTCTATTCCATTTTGTCTTTCTGTATATGTAACCCTATCTGCGCATGTGTTTACATCTGTACTTGTGTGTATGTTTATGTGTCAGGCATGTGTATGTGTTAGGTGTGCATATGTATGTCAATGTGTTAGCTAATGTGTATATGGGTTTGTGTATTACACTGTTTGTACCCATATAATTTTTTTTAATTATTCTATCCTTAATCATCAAGTTGGGTAGGGGAGTGTATTACTCCATTCACAATTTTTTTTTATCTTTTGTCAAAAAGGATCTCTATCAACTTTTCAAAATCCTTCTTTCTTCATCTTCTCAACATTAAAGGTTATGCAAGCAGTACTTCCACTAAGAAAGCTTCCCCTTTCTCAAACCCCTTTACATCCACTTCTCACCTACACATGAAGTAAATCTTCCCCAAAACTATCCCTTTCCATTACATTAGGCTAATCATCATGCACACCAAGTACAAAAATACCTCCATTAGTTTCAAATAATCAAAGCCACTGGTTGTAATAACCCTTCTACTACCCACAAATACACCCCAATGCTTCCATCTTTACCATAATCTTTAATCGCTCTCTCCCTCTCACTCCTCACTCTCTAACTCATTTTCTTTAAGGATATATCCTGATATTTTTGGAAACATCCAATAATATATCCCATTCCAAAGAAGAACAACTCTTCAGACCCTGTCATTCATTATCTTAACACACATCCAAAATCTTAAAGGTGACAGAGAAAGACATTAACTATAATCTTCTCCATCACTTTGAATTTCTTCCTCACCTTCCTTTATGACTATCAGTACAGTTTTCAAAAAGCCAAATCGAATGGAAATTTACTCTATGTCATTCACAAGTATGCTATCACTCTCAAAATATTTACTGCAAACAGTTGTGTTGTTATAATAAATCCACCCTTAATGGTTAGCCACATTTAGATGGCAAATATACTTCACATTGTCGTGCAGTTACTGTTTATACCTCGTTCATAGATTTATTATTGCTTGTTTACACATTTTTGAGATCAGTGACGAAAAGTCACTGGAAAAAGGATATATGTATTTGCATTGGGACCCCTTCGCATCAAAGACCGGTGATTGTCGTGCACTGATGACGGGTAAATAACCAGAAACCCGGGTCTGTGCATATCACGTCAGGTCGACGATGGGAAGGATGGCTTCCCTTTGCAAATACCGATAGGGCACAGAAAGTGTGTCAATAGCCATCTGGAGATGTTCTCCTGGGGCTACAAGCTATAGTAACATCCACCCTTAGTGGTTAGCCACATTTAGATGGCAAATATACTTCACATAGTTTTGTTGTTCTTTAACATCAATAAGGCTTTCAGTTGTCTTACACACAAGTTTCCAGGTAAAAGGGCTCACCTATAGGTTGCATCCATCTGATCTCATGGGTCAGTTGGCTTCCTGTCAAATTCCACTCTTGCTGACCTCAACTACCAACTATAATATAATTCAGAGTTTGGATTTGTCCTTGACAATCTACTTTCTATGCATAATCTTCTTGCTGTCAATTCCAACAGTGCTCTTTCCTAGAAAAATAATACCACCCTTCATTCCTTTCTAACCTTTTACACCCAAGTATCATCAAAAGATAAAATCTGTGAGACTTACATATATCCAAGAGGAACATTAACAACATTGGTTCCAAAGGGTCTGCAAAGGCTATGGACACAACCCCTTTCACCAGACCAATGCAATGGAAAAATATACATTTGGCCTGACCTACATCAACATCAGAAAATTTTTGATAAGGACATCACTGTTATTTTCATTATTAATTAAAGTGGCAAGCTGAGAGAATCATTAGAGCAGTAGAAAAAAAATACTTTGTGGTGTTTCTTCAGGCTCTTTACATCCTGAGTTCAAATTCCATTGAGGTAAACTTTACTTTCTGTCCTTCCAGAGTCAAGGAAATAAAGTACCAATCAAGTATTAGAGTTGATAATATTATTAAATTCCTCCTCTCAAAAGTGCTGACCTTGTGTCTAAAGCAGAAACAATTATTTTTATCATTATTATAATTTTACACTAAGATGGTGAGTTGGCAGAATTATTAGCACACCGGGCAAAATGCTTAGCAACATTTCACCCATCTTTACTTTCTGAGTTCAAATTCCACCAAGGTCAACTTTGGCTTTCATCCTTTGAGGGTCAATAAAATAATAATCAGCTGAGCATGCCTTGTGCCAAAATTTGAAAGCATTATTATAATTTTGCACTGCTATGAATGACAGGAAAGCTTATACAACATCCACATCAACTGTTTTTATTGATTTGTTCATTACTACTATGCAGCCTATTGTAGTGAGGAACACACTGCTTAAATTTCCATTGACAAATATCCAGTTACTTTCGTCCATATCTCATACTTTCTATACTTGCTAAGACTATCTCTCTTTGACTAACAACCATTCATAAAACAACCAAATATAGCCGGATGAAAATGGCAAGAACGTGTTCTTTTTCAAGATAAAAAAAAAATCTGCTCCAGTTTCTCTCCTCTTCACTGTTGCATGGAGTAAATTTAAATGGTATGGTACAAAACATTGACTCTTAACTGGAGTCATGGTTGTGTGCTTGAGAAGATTCTTCCCAGCCACATGGCTATGGGTTAAGTCCCACTATGTGACACCTTGGACAAGTATCTCCTAATATAACCTTAGGCAGACCAAAGCCATGTGAATGGATTTGGTAAACAGAAACTGAAAGAATCCCATCATATATATGCATGTGTGTATGTGAATGTATGTCTATGTTCATGTGAATAAGTGAGTGGGTCCCCCCTTGTCTTGACATCACGTGATAGTTGTAAATGAGTATCACTGTCATGCAAGCAGTGTCATTCATATCCATTATTCTGTGTAAGTGTGTCTGACCATGGGGAAATATTACCTTGCTTGGAAACTGGTGAGGGTTCGTGACAGGAAGAACATCTTACCATCGAAAATTTTCCTCAATGAACTCTGTCTAACCCATGCAAACATGGAAAAGTGGACATTAAAATGGCATATACCTAACAAGCATATCTGCACTCAAGGTGAGTAGAGAGTATTTAATGTCCTTTTATACCTTTTTCTTGGAATTAAATAGACTCAACTTTTTGGCTAATATTTCCTATAATAATTGCAGCTCTTTTGATGTTCTTGCTATCAACTAATCACTAACAATTTGAATTGACTGAAACTTACACTTGTAGCTTGATCCTTCAGTCTACAAATACTTTAACAAAAATTCATCATGATTACTTTTCATCTCCTGGGTTAAAAACTGCACTGCTTTTACAGTAAACACTTGTGTGCTGATGGTGCTGATGTACTCTGTATCCAAATGCAGGAATCAATGTCTCATCAGGCAATGAAGCAGCTCTGTGTGTATTTCAGCCCCTTCCACAGCAACATCAAACTTGCCTGGAACCACCCACCAATGCAGGTGACAAAATTCCCACACAACAGTACAAGTTGTGTTATGTTGTGATTCTAGGCCAGATGTTTCTACCATCCTCGTTACTTGTTTTTGCTGCAACAATTGTACTCGCTCTTCAACAAGATGTAATGGCTTGCTTTCTTAGCAGCTTCCAACAATTTTCTGGCAGTATCTTTTGACTCCTTTGTAGCTAGTCCAAGATTCTTGAACATTGAGTGAACCAAAAAAAGGATCCATGGCAACTAGTGCATGTGGCTAATGTGTCCAGTCAAGGGCAGTGCCCACAATAGGTTAAAGCTACTCACATGAGAGAGAAAAAATAATGCATTTACTGTGACTTGAAAATAAAGTCAGGGTCTTTACTGCAGAAGTAGTGGTACTGTAAGTATTGTGAGAATGGGATGGTAGATTTGGTGAGAGTGGGATGTAAGGAAGAAAAGTCAAAGTAGAAGTGTGAGTCCATAGGTTTATATGAGACCAATGTGGAGGGATGGAAGATGCCGATGACACTTCTACAGATTGCTTTACTTGAAATAAAGTGCCTGAAACACTAGATTCTTTCACTCCCAACATCAAATCAAGTTACTAAATACTTCTATGATTTTTCCAAATGTAGTCCTCAATACACAATCTTAAAAACAAGATGAACACAGCTTGAATGTGCTTAATCATAGTGATATCTTGGGGCTAAACAACAACTGCACTAATGGGCCCAACATGATTTAACTCAAATCTAAACTGTTATTCACATAAAGGAAAACAAAATTTTACAATAAGACTAGAGAAGCAGAGTGTGTTGCAGTAACTGAAGGAGAAACATGACAAATATAAGTTTAGTCATTTGTAAAGATCTTAAAGCTTCTGCTGAGAAAGTATTTACCAATTAAATAATAAAAAAAAAAAGAAACCATGTTCTCCATGCTGTTGATTTAATACATTTCATATAACAAACTTAAACCATAATGAAATGTTGTTTTAATAAGATCGTTAAGCACAATAATCCAGCTTCTCTCAGCTGTGCTGATAGAAGTAATCTAATTTTTAAATTGATAAAATTTCTGTAAATTACCATCAATATTTTTTTCAAAAGATTTTGAAATTATTTTTTTAGATTATAAAAAATTGTTCTCTTTATTTCTCAAGTCTTGTGATATGTAAAACTGACAACCATGTAGTAATTAATCTCTACTAATTCCAATCTACTGCAATAATACAATCCACAAATAGAATTTAATCTATTAGTAGAAACTAATCTATTGAGAGAATACAATATATTGGTAGGAACTAATCAACTGACGCAATACAATGTATTGATACAATCTAATCTATCAATCCTGCAGGGTTTGGAGATCAGAGAGTCTCTCCAGGTCGGACTGTTACTTGTCCACATTGAGAGGTCATAGCTCCAGTACTACAGACATGTGATAAGAATACTGAAGGAAAGAACTGCAAGATTCTGCAAGCTGAGCCAACTGGCAGGAGACTTAAGGGTAGACTAAGAATGAGATGGTTAGATTATATCCATAATCTCAATTGGTCATGCTTGGGAATCTAGGCAGGAAATCTAATGACAGTTACTTTTAACAGAATAACCATTATTACACTTCCTTAGCAACTCCTCCTATGGAAGAGGGTCCGGAAGGCTCTAACCCATTGACTCTCTCAAGAGTAGTGAGCAGAGAAGGTGAACGGATGGAAAATCTATTGATAGAAAAGTGTACATTTATCAATAATTTTGATCTGGACATACTGGTCAAGGACTGCTAACAAGTCATTTTCACTTATGTAATGATGATGATGCCATCATAAGTTTTTAACAATCAGTTGTTCCATCAGTTGAAAAACTATCTACACATTAAATTAACACCTATATGCCTGAATATTCTATGACATGTGAACCCTTAATGTAATTTTCAAACCAAATCAACGACACTTTGTGACAAAGCTTTCATGCAGTTTCAATCTAGCCACCAATTTCACTCGCAAAGTTTAGGTTGACCCAAGGCTACAGTAAAAGACACTTGCTTAGGATGCTACACAGTGGAACATAATATCTACTGATCGTAAAGCAAAGTTATTAACACTCAACAATGTATGTAATACATGAGAAGTATATGTTATATAGTTATGACAGATCAAGCAGCAGAAACTTGGAAAGAATAGGATGAATTGAATTCATGATAAATTATGTGAATTCTTTTTAGTATATGTCATGTTATAAAATATTAAAACCAGATGTGGTCCAAAACATTACATGGTCTTACAGTTTCTGTAAGAAATTATCTTTAGTAAAAAAGTAATAATAAAAAGTTATGTGTTATCTTCAAGTAATCAAGAAAGCTTTACTCAAGTTATGAGTTTACTATAGAAATGAAAGAATTTAATTCAGAATGTTTAAGGCAGTTATTGAAAAAATAAAAATCTAGAACTATAGCAGACAAGGCCTACCAGTAAACTAACAGCAAGAAAGCTCAACAATCAATTATTACTTAGCATTCTTTACATGATATATAGATCCTATTGATCAAAACTAGTATACTATATTGGATACACAAATACGATAATAACAAAGTAGAACAACCAGGTTTGGATTTTCATCAAATAAACAGAATTTGTTTTGTTCTTAATGAAACGAACATGCTTCTTGATGAAAGATATAACTGACAAATAGTTTTTAAGACAATGAGAAGTTAGGTTGCATGTCATTCCCAAAAGAATTAATAATATTAGAAGATAGTAGACAATGCTTTCGCTATGCCAGTAAAGAAACTAATCCCATATGACCAGTCTAAAAACAGAAATTTACCAGTGAATGTCTGAGTCAAATTTTCAAGTCTTTCAAATGTCAAGAGAAACAATTATATTTTCACTAAAATAAGAGGAGAATCATCATCAGCAGCATCATAGTTTTAACGTCCATTTTTCCATACTTATGTGGATCAGACTAAATTCAATGAAGCAGATTTTCTACAACTGGATGCCCTTCCTATTGCCAAATCTCACAAGTTTCCAAAAGACTGGAAACAAATGACACTGCTTGTGAGACGGCGACATTAGTTTATATATATATATATATATATATTTATATTGAAGGCTGATCTCATTATGCTGAGCTTTATGAAAGAGATGAAAGAGGACTGAGATATTTGATGCAAGAAGACCCACCACCACAATGGTATTGAGATTCTAAAACCACATAAAAAGCATTGGTACTGGTGATGATGCCACATAAAAAAGTACCCGATACACTTTGTAAAGTGGTTGGCATTAGGAAGGGCATCCAGCTGTAGAAACCAAACCAAAACAAACTACAGAACATAGTGAGGCCCTTGGCCTTGCCAGTTCCTGTCAAGCCATCCAACCTATCCCAGCATGGAAAACAGACGTTAAATGTTGATGGTGATTATAGTATATATGATGGGTTTCTTTCAGTTTCTGTCTATCAAATCCACTCAAGTCATTGGTCAGCCCAGAGCTCTAGCAGAAGACACTTATTCAAAGTGCTGTGCAACGGTACTGAACCTGAAAGCGCATGGTTGGAAAGCAAGCTTCATAACCACATGGCCATAACTCAAATGAAATACTGTTAGAATATTGTAAGCTAAATAGAAAATCGAAATCTGAACAATGACTAAACCAAGGTGAGTTGGGGGAATAACTGGAGAGAGAAAATTTAGGAACCTGATCAAACATGTCAATCTAGAAAATACAATTAAATATTGATGAGAATTGCAATATTGATGACAAACAGTATTCGAGTATTGCATCAAAACAACACAATACAGAAGGATGTGATCTGTGAGAGAACTGGCTCCTCTTTCTGATATGTCAAGCTAACATATGTCAAGTAATATCTTGTATGTTACTTCATACATACATATAAATATACAGTCAGAAGGGTGTTATTTGAGAGAAATTTAGCTGTTATTTCTTTCAATTTGAAATACCCCATACCAGCACCCTCATTGGCTAAGACAGTAAAGTATGATTTGAAGAACTGGATGCTATTTCTACAAGGTGTAGCGGCAATATAGACAACTCTTTTGTTGCTTATACATATGTCCATATATATATGTGTGCGTGTGTGTGTATAAGTTAATAGGGTGTGATGTGAAAGAAATTTGGCCTTTATGTCTACTAGATCAGCACCTGATAAGATTGTTACCAGATCTTACATAAGACAGAAGGGTGTGATTTGAGGGAGATCTGGCTACTATTTCAAGCAGACCATGCTACCACATACACTGTGGCCCATATCCACTTAAAGCAGTAGCTATCTCTTAAGAGAAATTTATTTGCTATTCCAAGCAGAGGAAAACATATACACAGAAGACATTAGCTGGGAGATTTGGCAACTATTTCTATCAGATCTAACTGCAATGTAGAGGTTGGTCTCATAGGATTATACATGAAAAATGCAGAGTGAGATTTGTGTACTTTTGGCAGCTATTTCTATCAGGCCGAGACAGGAGTCAAATAGTAACTGGTGTGTGCATGTGTGTGTGTGAAATTAAATATTATAAACTGAAAGCAAGTTTAAAAATAACAACAGAACATTTACTAATGGATGGGCTCAATACTCAGAATAAAGTCAAACTTTGTTAGAAAATTTGTGTTGACTTGAAATTTCAAGTTTCATCAAGCAAAATTTAAAACCACAAACAACATGCATTATAATATGCACATATGCACATCTACATATTTATATGCATAACACACACTCAAATATTGAAATTAAAGATGGAGATTTGGTTGCTATTTTTAGCAGGTTATGTGGCGGTTCCCTCTTTGGTTCATACATTCACACACATAATTCTATAGATGTATACATAGGTGGATTTGAGTATGATTTATCAAATGGCAAGTGGGAACAAACATAACACAGACACACACACACATTTTACAAATATATAATATACCTGGCTTTCTAATAGTTTCTGCTGACCAAATTCACTCACAAGGTATTGCCCAAAATGCCATGCAGTAAGACTGAACCCAAAACCAAGTGGTAGCAAAGTGATTTCCTTAACCACATAGCCATGCTGCTGTTGCTCAACCTGCCAGAAATAAGACCCAAAATTCCTTCAAACTGCACTCTACCATCTTAAAAATGAACACACTGAAAAATGTAATCCGAGGCACACTATTCCTGAAGATAAAAACAGGGTCATTCTTTGAAAGGCTCTGAGCAAATGTCTACTCTAGCAGAGCTGACTTGGAGCTAAACAACAACCACCAGCTCAGAGTAATTTGAGTTCTAATGTTTTGTGACTTTGTCAAGACACTTTATTCTTCCAAGTCTCAGCTTACTTAGCTTTTATGAATCGGTACTAAGATCTTTTAGCATAGTTACCTGCATTGGACTTGTCCTATTCACAGTACAGAAACTAGAATTAAAGAACTAGTCTCGTGAGTCTCAGAGGTTTATAAAAAGATTAATTATTTATACTGATAGTCAGCAACAAAAGAAAAGAACTATCAACATAAAATTTTCTTTATGTTGATTTATGCTGGAATTCAAAATCTATAACAGTTTCTTTTTTTTCTTTCTCTCTTTTTAGTTATGTGGGTGTAAACAGAGGCTGTTAAGCAGTTCAAACATGATAGAACACAGAGAGGGTGGATTCTCAAATTTGTTGAAGTTATAGTTACATTAATAACTACTAATTATCTTGTTGAGTGAGATAATCATTAAGTGATTTTAAACAATCACTGAATCACACAAGGAGCTTAAAATGTGCAATGGTATTTTTTTTTTTTAATATAAAGACATAAAAGAAAGAAATCAACCATTTAGACTACAAAACAAATATTACTTTTTCTTAGCTCTCCTTCTGTAGCTGAAGTATCTTCCTTTACAAACTTACACTATATAATCTCAAAACCAACCACAACTTTCTTCCACATTAAGCCTTCAGCTACAAACTAGATATCAGAACCAATGAAATTGAAAATAATAGCAATTCAATATGCACCTACCAAGCTCATTTACTCACTCCTCTAGAAATGTCTAACCTACTTATAGTATGTCCTTCGCCAGAGAGAAAATATGAGATAAACGGTTATCAGGACAACTTCATCACAAAAAATACACAGAAGTAACCAAAAACATCAAAACATTTGATTTCAGATAAAAAAATTTCAGTCATCTAACTGTAAAGTAAATTCTATTAATGTTTGTTATTCACCCACAAAATATACAATCGTCATAAACATAATATATAAAATTAATCCTGTTAGACTTGTTAACCACTTCAAATAATTACATGAAACAACTAATCAATAATCAGAAACAAACTGTTTGGATAAGTTTCAAATCTATTTAAATAAAAAATGAAAGCCTGAGAAAAAAAAAAGGCAAAACAGAAAATAAAGGAAGCTAGGGTGAAAAAAAATGTAAAAAAAAAAAAAAATAGTAAAACGACATTAATAGATTAAATCTTTCAGCCCAAAACCTTTAATACTATATCATAATCTGCATCATGATAAAGAACTTGAAATTCAGGTAAGACAGTGTATTGATTGGTTGAAAATAGCTGCTGTACTGCTTAATCCAGCTTGGTACAGAAATAACAGTCAAGTTGAAGATGATTTCCGGCCATAGCAACAGTATTATCTACTATATAAGTATGTTTGGTCATTTCACATCAGCAAATGTGTGGGATGAAGCTTCCAAGGACAAGTTCATATCTAAAAATCTAGTTATTTTGGCTATACTATTGCCTTCACGGAAATGTTATATAATTAGATTTTAAAATATATATATATATATATTTAATCTAAATAGCCAAGATTAATATCAACCTTATAAATATATTCATAATATGAGATTCATCTGCAATTTGTATTTATAGTAAATGTTTCCAAGACTCCAGTTATATGACTATATATGTATATAACCCTCAGGAAAAGGTCCTAGTATCGTACAAATATCATAACCTAAGAGTTTATAAATATAAAGACCCCCTTTGATCATGAATGACCATGGGATTGCACCTAGAAAGTTACCCTCCGAGACACAAGTTCGGACAAGGTTGTTTATGGAAGACCAGCAGTCACCCATGCATACCATCCTCCCCTCTCCACACCATTGATATTATTCAAGGGAAAGGCAAAAGCTGATACAGCTTTATCCCAGTGACATCACAACTCATTTCTACAGCTGAATGAACTGTATCAATGTGAAATTAAGTGTCTCGCTCAAGAACACAATACAGACCGGTCTGGGAATCAAACTTACTACCTCATGATTGTGAGCCAGACACTCTAACCACTGAGCCATTTCTAATAGGAAGGTGTACATTGAATTAAGTATCTCATTAAGTAAAAATAATAAAACACCTGTAATGACTTTCAGAATAGAGCCATAAGGAGTTCAGTACTCTATAAATTCAGCCTTTTTGCCACTATATCAATCTCATGGAAGGCTATATATTTAAAAGAAAAAAAAATATGGCTGGTCAGTTGGTCAATTTTCCAAGATAATATTCACACATAAAGACTGATTAAGATTTGGTAGTATAATCAAATATTATTTATTCACATTGCTTTGTATTTATCATACATTGTCTTGTAGCTTTGTTTGTTTTTAGATTGACATTGTCGGGTAGGTGTGAAGGGCTGGATATGGTCACTTAGAACATAAAACAGGTAGAATATTTGGGCCTGATATGGTCAGTTTAAACGCTAAAAGGTTAAACATCGAATGGCTAGAGGAAGACACATCCAAGTAAAACAGGAATCAAAGGGATCCAGAAATAAAAATTGGTTGAGAAACACTACCTTAGAGCATCAAGTAAACTGCAAATGGTATTCAGTAACATTCTAAGATCAAATGCTGTCAAAGGGCAAAAGTTATACAGAAATTCAATGATTCAGAAATAAAATAGGATTTCCCAGAAATAAAAAGCTTATGTTAAAAAAAAAAAATTTTAAAAAAAGGTCATGAATTAATGATATTGTTAATTGAAAGTCATGAACAAATCTGAATTTTGAGGGTGAGGTTAATATTTCTTCTTGTTTGTGTAGATGGATTGTTTTGAAGTAATTGAAATTTACATCTTGATAGAGTAATTGATCTTACTGCCAGATCTCTTCAAACTACTCACATGAAGTATTATGTTAATTAATCTGTTAATCTGTACCCTGTGCTCAAATAGCATAACACAATTGCTATGGTATGATACAAAGAAGCCCATGATTATTAATTTCAACATAGCAGCATGATTGAAATTATTCCAATCTTCCTTTCAACAAAGGACATCATCATCATCATTCATTTTCCATGCTTGTATGGATTTGATGGTTTCACATAAGGTAGCAACCTACCTCTGCTCCAAGCTCAACTGCCTGCTCTGGCATGGTTCCCACAGATGGATACCTTTACTAATGCCAACCACTTTACAAAGTGTACTGGGCACTTTTTGCATGGCACCAGCAAGGTCACCAAGTAACGTGCAAGTCAAATGCGTCCCCAACTAAGAAGGGGAATAATAATGAGGGAGATAGCCTTGTGTCTAGTGATGAAAGGTTAAAGTATGATACAGACAGAAACAAAGACAATGTAGTCACCTAGCCAACTAAATAAATCAGCCAAATCTCCTTCAAATTTTCCTACTGTCTCTGAAAACAAAATACAAGATTATCACAGCTGGAATGCCTTTGATCATAGTTTAGTGGGAATAAACAACAAAGCAGCACATTACAATTGCTTTCTTGGCAATCATCTTAACTAAAAATTAGTGCAATTTCTATTTCACAGTTAAGTAATTAGCATTAAGAGGAGCATTGCACTGTAAAGCATGCACAACTGTCTTAATAACATAATAATTTTTTTTATATTATATAAAACCTTCTGCCTCCCAAATCCTTGTGAGAATCTTTTTTTTTTTAATCACCAAATGTATGTCTATTTCTTGAGGATATCATTGGTGACATGGGTCTGTAATACTGGTTTCAAATTTTGGCACAAGGCCAGCAATTTTGGAGGGAGGGATAAGTCAAATACATCAACCCCAGTGCTCAAGTGGTTCTTATTTTATCAACCCCAAAAAGGATGAAAGGCAAAGTCAACCTTGGTGGAATTTGAACTCAGAACATGAAGATGGACAAAAATACTGTTAAGCATTTTGCCCAGCATGCTAACAATTCTGCCAGCTTGCCGCCTTATATGGTTCTATAATATTAACACACCCCAACAAACTCTTGCTTTTAAAGACTACTTTTCAAAGCTGCATCTTAGTTCATCCCACATTTTCCTTTATGTACTTCTAGTTAAACCATGTACTACATCACCTGTGAGTCCAGCTTGTCTCTCCTATACAATCTCAAGCCAATAAAGAAGATTCTAACTAGTTGTTCAACATGCTAAAGATAGCAGCCAAATTGCTCTCAATATTTAATGTATATACACCAGCAATAGGTAAGCTACTGTAGTTTCCATCCTGTTTAAAAACACAATGTATATCATGGAGAAAGATGAAAAACCATCCCAACACCAGCTAATGAGAACATAGTGTGCATTTCAGCCTTCTTGGATTTTGTTAACAGCATATACTCACAGAATTACATTAAAGTAGCCATTTATGTATCATACTTAATGACAGGCAAGTTACAGTGGTTTTTGTCCAAGACAAAATTTCTTATAGACATAGACTGGCATTCCATCAGTAACAATGACGAAGGTTCCAGTTGATCCGACCAATGGAACAGTGAAATTAACATGCAAGTGGCTGAGCACTCCACAGATACGCGTAACCTTAACACAGTTCTCAGGAGATTCAACATGGCAAAGAATGTGACAAAGCTAGCTCCTTTGAAATGAATGTTCTACTCATTTTTGCCAACTGAGTAGACTGGAACAACATGAAATAGAGTGTTTTGCTCAAGGACATAACATGCTGCTGGAAATCAAACTCACAACCTTAAGATCATGAACTGAATACTCTAACCACCAAGCCATGCAACTTCACCTTGTAGACATGCTGGGTTTAAAAACACATATATCAGAGGGAGGTGGAAAAACCATCCTGACAGTGGTTAGCAAGAATGCCAAATATATTTGTCCCTGTTTCTTATATCAGAGGTGACAAGTCATATCTAGACACATGGTTAGCTGCAAGTACACATCATTGAGAAGGCCCAAGAAGGCCAAAATATGTTTTGTGTTCTTGATAGCTGCTGCCAGGACAATTTTTCACCACAATCCAATATATTTTGTGGTGTATGTACATTAAGTATAGCACCAATATAGCTATAACTGCTTTAATTTAATACAGCTTTGATTGCTTACACCAGATTATTTATTCAACCCGACAGCTGTTTGCAATACCAGTGAATGTATTATTCACTGTTTCCTATATTCGAGGTGAAACTCTTGTCCAGGCATGTGTCTGGCTATGGTGCATCTGGTAGTCTCATTAGCAGTTGCTGGGACAGTTTTTAATCTCCCTCCAATATATATTGTTTTTAAACACAGGATTTCTATAAGAGGCTTTTATATGGGACAAAGACATCAGTCAACGGTGTATACAGGTTAACTGTGAGACATAGATGGTCAGACTTAATGTAGTTTTACAACTGAATATTGATATTCAAAATTATAACAGAATCTAAAAGAAATTATTTATGAATAACTCAAAAAGAGAAAGGATAGCTCCTTTTTCAAATTTTTTAAATTTTCATATTAATAAGTCCAGTTAAGGATTTTTGAACTCAGCCCAACAGCACATAGTTGTATTTAGGCATTATGGGCTCCAGTTTTTCGTTTAGCCTAATTGTAAAATACAGGCCACATCCATTTGACAACTCAATAGTTAGTTGGTTTGTCATTAAAATGCAAAACATGGGCTAGCAAATCATGCAGATGTTTCATATGAAAAGAAAAAATATTAAATTTCAATATTTCATTTTCCACTGATGACTCAAACATTAAATCAAGTTATGAACAAATCACAATTTTTTATTAAAAACTAAAACATGAAATAATCTAATTTTAGCCTCTCCATTAAAATTTTCTCTTATTGATATTTAAAGCCATTTTCATCTAACTAATCATTTATTGCCAACTACAGAAATGAATCATTAAATAATGTTAACTATAATTTTGAGTTCTTACCCATCCACCCATCCTGTATTTTTGTGAAATCAAAGGCAAAATGCAACATCACGAGTCCATCTTATTTGCTTGCTAACTTTAGATAGAAAACAGTTTTTGTAAAACATTTATTAAACTCTCTTTAAAAAGGGTAGGTGGGATTCAATATGGTTTATGTAACTTAATTATTCCCGACATTTGAAGAGAAACATATATTCTCAGGAGAGGGGTGTGACAAATTCAATCAACATAATACATACCTATCATTTATTCAACCAACCCCAGGATGCGATGGAAGGCAAAGGAAACTTTGGTGGTAATTGAACTCAGAACATATCTTTTATCTTGTTTCAGTCATTAGACTGCAGCCATGCTGGGGCACTACATTGAAGAACTTTTAGTCAAATGAACTGACCCCAGTATTGGTACTTATTCTAATGATCTCTTTTGTTGGATCATGGAGGGACACACACACACATAAACAACAGGCTTCTTTCAGTTTCTGTCTACCAAATCCACTCACAAGGCTTTGGTTGGCCCAAGGCTATAGCAGAAGATACTTGCCCTAGGTGCCACGCAGTGGGATTGAACCTAAAACCATGTGGTTAGGAAGCAAGCTTCTTACTTGCATGCACATGCCTGCATCTTACAGGAATGATAATAAATATAGTTTGGCCCATATCTTGAATTTATAATTTCTCTTACAAAATCAGCCTTCACTATTTAATGAGTGTTTTTTTCTTCTTTACTCATGTGTAAATGTAAATACACACATTGACCATTCAAAGATATTCATTCAGAGTAAAATACTGCATCGTGAAGAAACAAAGAAATTATTGTTCAATTCATATCACATAACTCTTACTCATTCAATAGACCCACAAGTCTTTGCTAAGAGTTTGGTGAAATGTTTCAAGACCTCTTCTGAAAAAGCTTAAGATTTTCCAGTGGGTGGTTACTTCAATATCTTAAAGCATGACAAGTGAATGTCTTATCATCATACTGTCTGGAAATAATGTAACATGAAGTAATGTAGAATCTTTAAAAAGAAGTTTTGTAACAGCAACGGAAGCAATATCAATAAGACATTTAAATATCTTCTAATCAATACTGACCTACCGAAGCTTTGCAATATTTTGCAATCTTGTTAGATATAGGATGGATTATAGGATTCTGAATACAAACTGTATTCATGCATTAAACCACTGGTAATAATAAAGAATTATACATATCCAATTATGAATCAACTGAAGGATGAACAAGATTTTCAGTTGAGGAAAGAATCTAAGCATGTTTGAAAATGTTCTGACGTACAGATGATAACTGCCACAAATGTTATTGACAGAATAATAAAGGTTAAGAAGATAATATGAACGAAAAGAAATATAATATGCAGTATTAATAAAATTTAAGATATTAAAACAAATTTACTTGATTAAAAAGAACCTGGAACTACAAGCAGAATATTGTAATTCTTATTACTGACATTCAATTTACATTAAGTAAATGAAAGTCTGCCAAGTTTTTATTATTCATTAGTAGTACTAACTATTCACTTTCTAAAATAAAAAAAATATCCTCTATTAACAACTGAACTAGCAGTCTTAGAAAAAAAGACAGCCAGTTTTGAGGGTTTTTTTTTTCTTCTTTTTACATTTATACCCATTCTTCCCTTCATGCTTGCATAGATTAACTATGTCTAAATTTAAATACCAGTTCAAATTATAATTATAAATGACTAGATATGACGGTTTGGTAATAAAATACTACTCTATACAAACTATATTTTGATGGAAGTGTAAAGCTTGTTTATCATTTCAATGAAATAAGACATGTCAGTAAGCAGGTGTGATAGTAGGTAATTAGAAAAAATCATTTTAGAGATATAATACATCCTCCCTTCTTCCACTACTTAAGATAATTATCACCTTGAGATAAAATTGTATGCATTTTTGTCTAAGTCAATAACAATAAAGTCACACTTGGTAGCTAATAAAACACCAGCACCAGTAAACAACAACTATTAACTCTTTAGCATTTAAACTGACCATATCTGAGCAAAATATTCTGTCTTGTGGTCAAAATGGCTAAATTTGGCCTCTCATCATCTAAAAATGAACAATCACATCATCAAAATCTCAAAGCTACAAGATAATGCATGATTAATTCAAAGCAAAGTGAATAAATAAGCATTATATTTGACAAAGTAATCTGAAAGATGAATGGTTAAATTACTGGTGTAGCCTAGAAGGGTTTTGCTTGGTTCAATATAAGGTCAGTAACAGGTCCTTGGACCTTTTCAAAAAGAATTTTCAAAACAGTTTTATTTCTGTGTCATTGAGCAACAGATGACTTGTAGTCTAAAGTGCCATTTTTTCATTTTGTTTGTTATTTATATGGGCATTGCCACAGAGGGAAATGGGTGGGATACGCAGACATATTAATATATGTAAGGTATATGATATGTGCAAATCATTTAACATCCACGTTTCTATACTTGCAGGAGGCAGATTTTCTACAGCCTGGTGTCCTTCCTGTCACCAACCCTCACCTGTTTCCAAGTAAGGAAATAATTTCCCACAGATAGACATGTTTTTCAGAAAAGGCTAGAAATGAACCACATCACTTGTATGAAGATAATGATCATCATCATTTACAACCATCACATGATACTTAGACTAGAAAATACACAAACACACACATACACACACATACACATATATATATATATATATATATATATATATTTATATCATCATTTAACGTCCACTTTCCATGCTAGCATGGGTTGGACGATTTTGACTGAGGGCTGGCAAACTAGATGGCTGCACCAGCCCCAATCTTGATCTGGCAGAGTTTCTACAGCTGGATGCCCTTCCTAATACCAACCACTCTGAGAGTGTAGTGGGTGCTTTTTACATGCCACCGGCACGGGGGCCAGTCAGGCGGTACTGGCAATGACCTCGCTTGAATCTTTTTACACATGCCACCGGCACAGGTGCCAGTAAGGCGACAAGGGTAAAATTGCTGTAAAGAAAAAGAGTAAAAACAACAGTTTTACACATTTTCTATCTGAGCAATTAGCACTAATTGAGACAAAGATATGAGATTGCATATGTAGACAGGAAAGTATTAATGAGAGAGAGAGAGAGAGAGATGAAAAGAGGAGGAGAAGCAGGCAAGGGTAAGGTGGAGGGAAAAATTAAATATGTATGTATGTATGTATACACACACACACACACACACACACAAAACAGGCCTTTCTTTCCATTTCCATCTACCAAATCCATGCACAAGGCTTTGGTTATTCCAGGGCTATAGTAGAAACCACTTTCCAAAAGTGTTATGTAATGGGACTGAACCCAAGACCACATGATTGAGAACTGACCACTCAGCCACACCTTTAACAAAAAATTGCTGACCCATATCTTAGACATATTTCATTGAGAATGACCTTACCAAATTATTTCTCCAGTTACTCAACATCAGTACAGTTATCTAAAAGTTCAAACCATAGAGTAGCACTGTTCCAATAATAATGACCAGCAAGTTATGAGTTCTGAAAGAGGATGATTTATGCTTTATCAAATAAAATAAGTCATCAGAATATAAAACCAAGCATTTTGTAGAGATTACAAAAGTTAGTGTCATTTATGGGTTGGATTTCTAAGTGTTGAGGTGCTTCATCCCAAGTTAACCCTAATCAAGCAGAATTATAGTCAAAGGCACTCCAGCTGTGACTATTCCTTCAGACACAGTATATCAATGTACCCTAGTTCTAGATTATTTAAGATGTTGCTTTTTTTTTTTTTTAATGTCAAGGGTTTGGATTTCAGGAAGTTTGGCTTTGAAGAAGGTATTTCTAACAGAGCAAACAACCACTGGCTCCAGGTGATTTGGGAGAATGGAACAACAGTGTAATACTCTATTTTCTGGAATTAATGGTTTATTGTGGTTAACTCCTACTAGATTGTTAAATCTAATTTTTCTTTTTTTAAGAGAATGGATTTCAGAATGTATATGGGATAACTGTGCAACTGTTTCTTGGCCATTTTTTTTTTATCTCAGGACCTATTTTACTCAGGTGGACCCTCCTTGCCACTTGATACTTAAAAAACCCTATTTAAAAAAGACCCCCTTCAATCATGAATGACCATGGGATTGCACCTAGAAAGTTACCCTCCGAGGCACAAGTTTGGACAAGGTTGTTTATGGAAGACCAGCAATGACCCATGTATACCAGCTTCCCCTCTCCACGTCATCAATGTTATCCAAACGAAAAGAAAGGCTGACACAGTTTGGCACCAGTGACATCACAACTCATTCCTACAGCTGAGTGAACTGGAGCAATGTGAAATAAAGTGTCTTGGTCAAGAACACAACAGATATCCTGGTCCAAGAATCAAACTCTCTACCTCATGATTGTGAGCCCTAAGCTCTAACCACTGAGCCTATTATATTTTTATAATGAATTATTATAAGGAACTGCATAAAAATAATTATCAAAATATCTTATGTTTTGCAGAAGTATAACCAATTTATTGCAACAATAAACATATGGCCTTCCAAGGGCCATATGGACCCTAGTTGAGAAACACTGGGTTAGTTGGGAGACATGTTAACTGTGTGAGGAGATATAGTTAACACTTAGAATGGAAGAAAGCATATGTGGTTAGCTATCAAGCTATCAATAGATTATATCCTTGAGAAACAACCAAATTAATTTTGAAATTAATGATGAATTTAATGAAATAACTTTTGTCATATTAATCTACTATCTTGAACATAAATTAACATGAAATTATCATGCAAGGTTTTAATTTAAATTATTTTAAAACAGGAAATTTGTATCATAGAACCAAAGGTCGTCTCAGGAGAGTTGGTATAAAAATATTTTATCAAGTCATACTATAATGAATTAGCCATTATTGAAATGGTTATTCCAAATAATCAGGTTAAAATAGAGAAGTGGTCTGTGTGTTTGCACAACATGTAACTGAATGTTTTAAAGTTCCTTAATACTACAAAAATTTGTTAATTGGTCTGTTATGTGGCACTGGAAGTTTCCAACCCATATGATGATAGCTAAGTGAATTTTAGCTTTTAAAATCTATAGAGACCAGCTTTCAAAATATGTAAATATGTATGGGTCAAAAAGCATATAAAAATTTTTTAATATTTTAACCCTTTTGATAACAACCCATCTGAGACCACCAGTTGGCCCTATGATACAAGCTTCTTGATTTAAAGTAAACTAAATTAAAACCTTTTATCGAAAATTTGTGTTAATTCATGCCTCAAATATCAGCTTAATAAATTCATCTTTTCAAAATTAACTGAAACACAACAAAGGTAACATATTTCAATAGAAATATAACAGAAGGGTTAGTGTTAGGGGATAGTGAGGTTTACACACTTAGATTTTATTAGACTTTAAGGAAATCAAGAATTTTAATTTTTAATGTTGCGGAATAAAAATTGTAACCAGTCAAGTAAATTATGTTTACTTGTTAATTCACATCCAGCAGAGATAGACCAGGGTGTGGAGAGAGTGGTTACTCTTAACTATTTTAGAGATAGACAACCATGATTATAAAGGAACTCGTGGAGATTGTTTTGAAACTTCTTGCTTCTCCTCTTCAATAGACTACATATTTACAGATGCAAGATTATAATCACTATACAGTATGTTACCAATACAGTTTGCTTTGTCCTAAAATTTCTATAACAACTCTATTAATTTTCTCGTCCAATAGAAGCTAATATGGCAAGGACACCAACAATATACTGTATCATAACCTAAAGGCTTTTTGTTTGTAGATTTCTTAATATGTTAAGGCACGATTTTGTTTTGAATTGCTCAGTAGAAGGGTGAATTGGAAAACAAAATTTGTTGTTGTTGTTATTATTCCAATGAGTACAACAGCCAGAGATATTGCTTTTGTTTCAACTACAATGATTGATCAATTATTTGAAAGCCAGACTTAACATGGCTACAACAGCAGCTACAGTAATATAGTTGTTGTCCTTAGACCCATCTTATAAAAATAGCTCCATAAAAAAGGTTACCATAGAGTATTTTGTTTTGCATTTTCTTTTACAGACCAGTGTTTGCTTTTGAACTTTCTGAGTTTTAGAAAATTCCAGTATAACAATGGGGTTATAATCAAACAAACTAGGAGTTCCCTTATGTGCCACTTTTTACAAGTTAATGTTAACAGCTTCAATACGAGGACAAATTCATAGATCTTTACTTTCAATACTTTCTAAATTAATGTTATTTTATTTAGCAATTTTATGATACAATAACTGGTTATTTTGCATACAATATAAACATAGTACAACTTTAATGATACAAGTAATGTATAGAGTTAGAGTAATGTTATACTGTTGCCTCCTTAATCTATGATTTAAAACCTTCAAAAACACTTAAGTTTGAGAGCTTCACTAAGTGGTTGGAAGCAGAATATCGTCAAACTTTGTTCTTTTAACTTTTTCATGATCATTTTTCTAATGGAACACATTATCTATGTGCTACAACAAACTCTGAAATTCAGCAAAATAGTAATTCTGTAACATAATAATGTGTCATGCAGCTCCTCTACAGTGAAAAAAACTTGTTCTGTTCTGGCTCGTTCTTTCATACTTTTACTCATCTTTTGCCCTTCGTCTCCTAGCATAAAGTCACCCCACCCACCCTACCCACCCACTTCTTAGGGTTCATAGTTTTGCAAATTACATGATGACTTCACTAGTACTGGAGGCATGAAAAAAGCACCCACTACACACACTGTAAAACAGTTGGTATTAGGCAGGGCATCCAGCCAAAGAAACTATGCCACAGCAAATACTGGAGCAGGATACAGTCCTTTGGGCCCATCATATCCAGTCAAACTGTTCACCCTATGCCAGCATTGACAATGGACGATGAATGATGATGATCTAAATATGAACACTTTGAAATAGATATTATAGCATTAAAACTAGAGTATTTCAAGTGGGCTGGCAATTAAATATGTCCTCCAAAGTCATATTCAACCTAGTATTATGTGTTGCAGCCCATGGACATTTTATAAATCTACATAGACTGTCTCATTCCATCTGTTGTCTGCAACCATCAAAATAGTGGCAAAACCTATTTCAAGGTTTTTGTCATGCACATCATTTTTACACATCTTTAAACATTAAAAAAAAAAACATCATGAAGATATTGTTCTATGCCCTCAGTGTTCATGGGGGGGGGGGGGGGGTTCAATACAAAGATTTATTAATGTTAGAGTATTAGACTCGAATGCATTTGGCTATTTTGAAGCTTTTCTAGGAAAGAAATGATAAAGATAGGTAATCAATTATAATTGTTTCATCAGTTTTTACAGGGTTAATAAGAGGAGGATTGATCAACAATTTAAAGCAACAAGGATGAGAGTTCTGTTATTCTATATTTCAGATATTTGAGGTTAGGAAATGTACACTATCTTAAGAAGTCCATTCATAATGAGAGTTTATAAAACAAAATTTGGAATTTCACTGAATTCAGGAACTTTGTGACAAAGCAGTGGAAATAATATAAGCACAGAGAATATCATCAGAATTGAATAACATTAATGGTTTATGTGAACAACAGCATCAAAAGTATAATAATAAGGCCATTTTAGATTGATAAAACATTTGAATAATAAATATCCTACAAGAGTCTTAAATTCTATTGTTTAGGCTAAGTATCCAAAAGACCAACAAATGGAATTGATTGCATTTAGATTTCCAAATTTTATAGGATTCATCAAATTCAAGGAAATGTGCAAAAATGAAGATGCAGACAACAAATGTAAGAGAACTAGATGGCAATAAACTGGACAAAAAGACATCATACATTTTACTGTTTTTGTTTGAATTTAAACTGGCCATATCTGGCCAAAATATTTTACCTGTTTTATGTTCAAACTGGCCAGACCTGGCACCTAATCCTACAATATTATTCTAAAACTTAACAGTAACCTCATCAAAATCTCAAAGCTACAAAATAATGATTGAGTAATTCACAATAGTGTAAATAAATAAACATCACTATTGAGAGAATAATGTGAATGCTAAAGGGTTAAACTAGCATTTTTTTAAAATAAATGCTATGTATTTTGTTAATATCAGTTGTACACTAATTGAAGAAAGCTGTTTTATAAATTTTGCCTATCCTGTGTATCACCTGATATACAGGACAGATTTCCCTGAGAGTCTATGTATTATATATAATATACATTCCAAATTTTTTTCAACTACCAGTGTAGTTCAAAACTTAGGAAAGGAAAGCTTCATATTACTCAGAAATTACAAAACAAGGGCTAACTAAAATCTCAAAAGAAGCATGGACATTTAGGACAAACTTATGAAAATGCTTTAGACAGGCAAAAAGGTTAATAATCTCCGTTATGTATATAATATCCCATGGAGGTTTTAGTAGAAAACCATTCTGCTGGCTATGTGCAGTAGACAGTTATCAGCTTGTAATAATTTTCTGACAGTAAATTGATGGTGAGTGGTTTGAGGAGGCAACAGAAGAGGTGGGGGGAAGTTAAGTGCATACAAAATATCAGATTACTGAGGATTGCAATTTATTCAGTTCTTTATAATAATTTGGTTGAGAGTTTGTGATGAAAGAATGTGGGAGTTATTAGAAATGTTAAAAATGAACTAAGATGACAACTTCAGAAATAAGATAACGTTTTTCAAAAAACATATTCAAAGTAAAAATTAGCATTGAAGAATGCTGGCATAAAGCTATCCTTTGAGTTATTCACAGTAAGATTTCATTTGTGATGCCTAAATTTCAATATCAGAATCTCAGTACCTTGCTTTGGTGCTTTGTTAGGAAACTCCTGCCCCATCCTCTAACATGTAATACAATTTCACCCAACATGAACAATTTGTTTTGAATAAAAATCTGCAGCAGTACAGTAACCTCTTCATGTATCTATCAATCAATATCATTTTTTCACTTTTGATTCACCATCAAAGAATTCTCTCTATCTCTCTCTCTTTCTCTCTCTCTCTCTCTCTCTCTCTCTCTCTCTCTCTCTCTCTCTCTCTCTCTCTCTCTCTCTCTCTCTCTCTCTCGTTTCCAACAAAGCCATGATGCTATAGATAATATTGCTCACATCAAAAGTTTCCTTTGAGTTGCTGCCTGTACATTTTGCTTCTTTATGGGGGAAGAAATTGTTTCAGACAACTACAATATTTTTAGAGGAGAAACAAAGTCATTTGATAAAATTATGCAACATACTCTCTGGTAAGCAATGAAACTATTAGATGTGGGTGGATAACTAGATATTACAATTATTAATTAAGATTAAAACAGCCAGCTACCAGTTGCTGCAATCTATAACCAAAGAGGAAGCTTAGTGCATGTGAATAACTTATAAAAGGTAATCAATTATGAATTGTTTTATACTAGTTTGTCTGAGGAAGGAAGGATAGCATTTATTGATTTTTTAGCCCCTCTCAGACTGATTGCTTAGTATAACTAGGTCAGGTTAATACAATTAATGTTCAATTTAAATTGTTAGAGGGTAATTTCATAGATTAGTTTAAAATATGTAGTTAAGACATAGCTATACAAGAGAGCTATGTGTATTGAACAAGTACAAGTGGCAGTCTGAATGCAGTCAACAAGTTCAGTATTACAGTACAAAGGACAAGTGAGAGGTAACCAATTTGTTGGTGGTGAGAAGTTGCTGGGCAAAACTTTTTTAATTAGAAAGTTGGTGATGCATTTTAAGTATAAAGTATTGCAGCCTAAGCAATAGAATCCAAGACTGAGTTCTCTTTTAATTCACTTCTTTCATTGTGCATCATAATTTAATGTCAGTTTTCTATGCCGGCCTGAGATGGATGGTTTGATACAATCTAGCAAACTGCAGAGCTACATTGAGCTCCAATGTCACCCTTGATATGGTTTCTACAGATGGACACACTTCCTAATGCCAACCACTTCACAGTGTGTACTGAATGCATTTCTCATGTCACCAGCACTAATGAGGTCACCAGGTAACTTACAGAACAGAAAAAGTAAAAAGAAAAAGATCCCTCAACTAAGTGAAAGGGGGAGTATTTGAGAAGGGGAAGTGGCTTTATGCCAGGTAGGTGTTTTACTATAGAGAAGGTACATGGCTACCCTGCATTATATAAGTGTCAATGGAAGTAGCTGGGACGAAAATAAGATGGTCATGATGGAGTATCAGCGCAAACTCTCAAGGTACAAGAAGGTGAGCATGAGAGGATACAGACAGAAGATGGGTGGAGAGTAGTTTCATAAGAATGTGAGGGGAGAATGACAGATAGAGAATAGGGTAGAGGTGAATGTAATGAGTGAACAAAGGTGGAGGTACAGATGACAGGAAATACCATTGTGGAGAGGGGGGGGACATTTGAATAATAAATATCCTACAAGAGTCTTAAATTCTATTGTTTAGGATAAGTATCCAAAAGACCAACAAATGGAATTGATTGCATTTAGGTTTCCAAATTTTATAGGAATTTACAATGCAATCCAAGAGATGGAATTATTTGAGGAGGTTGCTGTCTTGAATAATTACCAGTAACTTAGTAACAGCAATAAATTAACTGAACTGAATAAGAAAACACAGTTATAGACAGCTTTTCTAGATGAGACCATCCAAGTTTAGATGATAGAAACAAGTGATGGATATCAAGCAAATTAGTGAAATGGTTTGGAAATACAGATAATTGATACCAAGTCATTCAGTTCTCATTGAGTGCTGAATGAGATAGTGAATATTAGAATTATGTTCATTTAACCCTCAAGTAAGGTATTTATTTCATTCTGCTAGTCCTGACACATTGAAAGCTGAAATTGCAAGACTCTTTAATGAACAGAGATTGTGCCATTCCTACTCACATAGTACTAATCATACAGCAAAATTCACATCCACATGTACAGCATTCTTCTTTTACTTTTAATCCACTAATTTTACTCACAATGCATTGGTTGGCCTAAGGCTACAGTCAGAGATACTTGCCAAAGATACCATACAATGGAAGTGAGCTGAGAACCATATGGTTCTGACTTTGCAGCCACACATCTATGCTTGGTTTTACACACCAATATATTTATATTTTGGGTAAGGTTTTAACGTTTTAGTATTTAAACTGGCTATATCTGGCCCAAATATTCAACCTGTTTTATATTCAAACTAGCCAGATTTGTCCTCTATGATGTTCTCACCAACCCCTATGATGTTCTCCTAAAACTAATCAATCGCATCATCAAAACCTCAAAGCTACGAGACAATGCTTGATTAATTCAAAACAATGTGAATAAATAAGCATTACACTTGACAGAGTAATCTGAACATTAAAGGGTTAAGCCTTTATATTTTAGTCATGGCTTTAACATAAAAGTAATTTTTAATTAAATAAAACCTTATAATATGTAAGGAGAAATATTCTCTTCTAACTGGGTTACCTTCAATGCAGCTTAATGAACAAAGAGGTTTCAGAACAAAAGCAGTAGAGCTGTAGAAAGATTAAAATATATGGTATGGAAACAGATAAGATATGACATGTTTTATATGAGTAACTTAGTATGTAATTCTGGTCACAGGGGAGACTCATTTAATATAGAAAAATACTGAAAAGGCTGATAATTATTTAAATTTAAATTGTCATCTTCCAAGGGACCATTAGAATAAAAATCAGATTGAACTCTATATACACACACACACACAGATAAATATATATATATATATATATATATATATATGATTGATTGATTGATTGATTGATTCTAGTTTCAGCTCATGAGCTGTGGCCATGCTGGGGCACCGCCATTTGGTGTTGCTACATGGTTTTACTTCACGAATGCTTTTTAGCAACTGCCATTTGGTGCATGAGAGAGTTCGATGCAGCTGCCCTCATCTGCACCTCCTGCCATGAAGTTGGTTCATCTGGGATACCTGACAGGAAGAGATCCAGTTTCATTTTAAAGACATCTGCATCCACCCCATGCAGGTCTCTTAAGTTCTTCGGGAGGATATTGAAGAGCTGTGGGCCTCAGAAGCCCAGGCTATCACAGTATCTTGTCCTACATCTTGATGGCAAATTTGGAGTCCTAGGCACCACGCAGTGGTGCCCAGTTCTGGCATTTGTGTAACTCTCGATGCCAAAGTTTGGGACAAGTCCCTCCAGGATCTTCCAGATGTATATAATGGCGTATCTTTCTCGCCTACGCTCCAAGGAATAGAGTTTTAATCTCTTGAGTCTTTCCCAGTAGCTTATATTCTGCATAGAGGCTATCTTCTTCGTGTAGCTACGTTGGATCGCCTCAAGTTCTGTGATCAACTTGACACTGGATGGTGACCATAGCTGAGAGCAATAGTCAAAGTGGCTTAGGACAAATGTCCTCCAGAGGACCATCATGGTTTCTTGTTCTCTTGTTCTAAAGGTTCTGAGAATCCATCCGGCCAGTCGTCTACATTTCATTGCCAATTTAGCAACATGTACACGAAAGGTTGCGTCATCACTCATGTAAATACCCAGGTCACGCACTGATTGTGCCTCTGATATATATTTTTTTTTTTTTTTACATAGGTGCTCTCTTGTAATACAATAAAAATAAAATTTCACGGCATCCAGTGAATTGGAAACTTCTCTGATAAAACTTGTGTTTTATACAATAAATGATGGAAAAAAAAAAGAGAGTGGTTGTTAGAATTAGGTGCAAAGCATGGTTTTGTGGCTAAGAAGTTTGCTTTGCAACCATATGGTTTTGAGTTCAGCCCCATCGCACATCACCTTGGGCAGGTGCTTTCTATTATAGCCCTGGGCTGACTGATGCTTTGTGAATAAATTTGAAGACATAAACTATGTGGAAGCCCATCATTTGCGTGTGTGTGTTTATCCCCCACCACCACTGCTTGATAACCCATGTTGGTTTGTTTACATTCCAGCAACTTAACAGTTTAGCAAAAGAAACCAATAGAAATAAGTACCAAACTTAGAAATAAGTACTGGGGTATTCCATCAAAGGAATACCTCAGCATGGCCACGGAACCAAGACTGAAACAGGTAAAAAATGATAGATAATTCTTCTTTACTTCCTTCCATACTGGTACAGTTTTGTATTGATTTTACAGTTTCCTGATTAATTCAGATATGAGATGCACCCACTCCATCTTCCAGTATCAAAGTATCAAAGCACTCTTTATTTATCTCTTTCTACCTTGACGAAAGTAGCCACATTGAAATAAACACTGGATTCAGGTTGTTATTAGCTTCAGCTATACTTCAATAAATATCATATGTAATCCTCAAACAAACAAATCTACTCCTAATTAAATGGTAACACAGTGAGCTAAGAAATCTTAATTAAAATTACAATTGTGATGAAGTGAAAGAACATTTAGCAAAATGATAACATAGCACATAACAAAGTATGTCAACATTAACTTTACTGTTTGGTTTTCATGCAGAACATGTCTCAGCATTTTTTCCTGTCCTTCAACATTCAGTAAATATTCACAAAATTAAAGCTATATAACCCTAAAGTCACATTTGTCTAGCAGTAATGGTAAAAACAACACTTCACTGAAAAGGTCTAATAAGACTGAAACATGTTACACAATTGTCACTGTACTAACAAGACCAGGCTCATTCCCCACTACATTGCCCACATTTTATTTTTATCTTAATTAAAAACAAGAATTGATCAAGACAATCATTCTTTCTCTCCTGCGTGAATGCAATGTTAATTAAGAGTTCTTGGTTGAAATTGTAGCAAAAACATTACTATTTGGTATTCATACAGAACATGGCATTGAGCCCAACTATTCCTTACTTCTAATCAGTTCAGTATGTCTTTTAAACTATTAAAGGCTGACTGAAATATTCTACATTGAATAGATAAAATACCAGATGTAAATAAAAGCAAAAAAAAAAATGTAAATGCTTTCTAGACCTTTAACCCTTTTGTTACCATATTTATTTTGGGGTGCCCTGTGTTTCTTTCAATTAATTTAAAATATAACAAAGAATTTAGTAAAATAACTTAGTTATCATTAAGCAAGTGTTAAGAACATAAATTGTGACTAAGATTTGGCGGAAGATTTTCATTCGAAACTTATGAAAGCAAGACATTTGTACTACAGAAACAGAGGCAGTTTCAGCCGAGCTAGTATCAAAAGGGTTAAGGATTGTTAAAGGCTGGTATTGCTGAGATTTTTGGGGTAGTTTTCTTAAGTCCTATAAAAGAACTCGGAAGGCTGGACCTCCAACCAGACCTTTCGTGATAGCCTGAAAGCCAGGAACCTTTCAGCACTTCCTCCATATATATATATCTCCTGCACTTCCCTCAGGTTGGGTAACTATGTATTTCCTTTGCAGCAGTGCACCAACAGAATAAGTACTAGGCTTACAAAGAATAAGTCCCGGGGTTGATTTGTTCAACTAAAGGCCATGCTCCAGCATGGCCGCAGTCAAATGACTGAAACAAGAATAAAAGAATATATAAATATATGTAAGTATGTATGTATGTATCATCCTCATTGTTAAACATCCATCTTCCATGCATGCATTGGTAGGACAGTTGACAAGAGCTGGCCAGGTAGCAGTCTACCCCAAGCTACTGTTTGTTTTTACAGCTGGATACCCTTCCTAACACCAATCCTGTGTGTGAGTTGGTGTCTCCTTATCTTGACATTGGGTGATTGTTGTAAATAGGAGTCAGTGTCATACAAGCAGTGTTCTTTGTTTCCAAACTTCCATGGAAATATGTCCAGCCATGATGAAATATTACCTTGCTTGGAAATCAGTGAAGACTGGCAACAAGAAGGGCATCTGGCTCAACAATTTCCATCAAACTCATACAATCATGGTAAAGTGGATATCAAAACAAACAATGATGAGGACATTTGTGTAACCCAGTTAACATTTTCAAATGAGTCGACTTATTTCCAACAGATATGTGAACTGAGGCATGTAAAAATGAAGCATATTGCCTAAATAAACAACAAAATGCTGTAGACTGAAACACAACACTAGCAAATTTTTACAGCCCCCAACCTTACCAGCTCCAATCAAACCAACCAACCCATGCTATCATGGAAAACAGACGTTAAATGATGATGATGATGATATATATCATCATCCTCCTCAACGTTTAACATCTGTTTTCCATGCTAGCATGGGTTGGACAGTTCAACTGGGGTCTGGGAAGCCAGGAGGTTGCACCAGGCTTCAGTCTGATCCGGCAATGTTTCTACAGCTGGATGCCCTTCCTAACGCCAACCACTCCATGAGTGTAGTGGGTGCTTTTTACATGCCACCGGCACAGGTGCCAGGGGAGGCTGGCAACGGCCAAGATCGGTTGGTGCTTTTTATGTGCCACCGGCACAGAAGCCAGTCAAGGTGGCACTGGCCTCAGCCATGTACAGATGGTACTTTTAACGTGCCACCAGTACAGGTGTCACAACTACAATTTCCATTTGATTTTTTTTTTTTATGTTGATGTACTTGATTCAATAGGTCTCTTCAAGCACAGCAGGTCACCCTATGATCCAAGGTAAGCACAGCAGGCCGTCCTGCAATCCAAGGCACTTTGGATGGGCGGAGGCTTCTATGTGAAGCTAGTGCAGGAAATATATAAATACACACACACACACACATCTATATCAATGTGTACTTGTGTTTGTTCCCCGTTACTGCTTGACAACACATGTTGGCTTGTTTACATCCTCATAAATAACCAGTTTAGCAAAAAAGACTAGTAGAATAAGTACCAGGCTTTAAAATAAGCATTGAAATCAATTTGTTCCACTAAAACCTTCAAAGCAGTGCCCCAGCATGGTCACAGTCCAACGACGGAAACAAGTAAAAAATAAAAGATAAAACAATCACATCACTGAAAATCTCAAAGCTACAAGACAAAGCATGGTTAATTCAAAGTAATATGAATAAATAAGCTGTGACAGAGTAATCTGGATGCTAACGGGTTAAACTGCCAGTTCAACTCCTTACATATGCAATGAACCAATGAGGGAGTTTCTATCTGGTCACTTGACCTGCTTGATCCAAATAGCCACCAAATTTCCTTCAAATTATACCCCATCATTTAAAAACAAAAAAGAGACATAAGATAAAGTAGTTCAAGGTATGCAATGCCTGTAAAAGGATGGTTGATCATGGATTGAACGGTGGTTGAGAGCTGCCTAAGACTAAAGCAATAACACCAACTACTAGATAAGTTATATATTGTAGCAAAAAGCAATGCATGTTTCATGATTGGAACTTCTGAATTTGGCACCAAAACCAGACAGTTATTTATGTGTTTCACAATTAAATAAGTAATTAAAATCAGAAATAATTTAGAATTCTATGTACAGGTAAAATAACCACCCCTGTCTCAGACATCATACAGATCTAATAAATAAAATGTTGCTGCACTTAATACCAAGAGATAACTGTTAATTAAATGTGTTGACACTCTCACTAGCATAGAACAAAATAAGATTACCACCAAAGTCAATTAGATTATTAATAGGAATTTTCTTTGGTGATGATTAAAAAATAAAACAAAGAGCTACAACAAACATTCAAATAAATTACTTTCAGATAGCTTCATTACTACAAGATACAGAGAGAAGAAAAAAAGATACTTCTTTTTGCTTTGTTTTTCATTGTAAAATCAGAGTAAATGTCAAATAAGGTTATAAGCCTATGTACATGGGAACAGAAACAAGTTGTTATACTAAAGTTAACTAACTACCCAGGAACCAGGTAGTGTTTAAGTTGAATAACAAAATAATTACAGTAAATTCATAAATTTTTTGTGAGAAAATGTTAACATTTCATAACATAACCACTTTTCTAACCGACAAATTTGTTCAGTATTCTGAAATATAACAAAGCCTAGTTGCATCAAGAGAAGGGCAGTAGACTGGCTGAAAACTTGAATCAAAATCACTCAACATTCTTTAGTCCAAATCACAACAGCTCTAAGTATACGCCATGGAAGATATTCCATTTACAGCACTAAGTGTAAATCCTCCTTTGGATGACTTTTGCATGCAGTAATGATAGCTGCAGGTCACTCTGACACCTAATAACAATGAGTCAGAAAGAAAATCTGAGCAAAAAATATATTTTGAAAACACTTGTCATCATCATCATCATTTAACGTCTGTTTTCTGTGGTAGCACGGGTTGGATGGTTCGCCCAGGAGGTTGCACCAGGCTCCAGTCTGATCTAGCAGTGTTTCTACAGCTGGATGCCCTTCCTAACACTAACCACTCCGTGAGTGTAGTGGGTGCTTTTTACGTGCCACCTGCACAGGTGCCAGGGGAAGCTGGCAGCAGCCACGATCGGCTGGTGCTTTTTATGTGCCACCGGCACAGAAGCCAGTCAAGGTGGTGCATCAGCCACGTTCAGATAATAAATTGATGTTTTTGACCAAAGCTGCCACCGACACTACCACCCCTTTTCTTTTATAAGGGCAGATGAGTTTCTGATTAGCTGACATAATAATAATTGTAGAAGTCACTATTTTCTGTTCAAATAAATAAAGATTGTCAAACCATGTTTTCATGATCAAAGAAACTGTTGTGATTTGCAAAACCATCTATATAAGGTAGGTAAAATTGGTAATCACAACATGAGGAGGATACATAGCAAACTTAAATTAATCTGAAACTACATTGATGAGAGGAGGAAACGTGAATGGAGCAGGTGTGCTTCAGTGAAATGGTACAAACCAAACCAACTCTGAGGAGCAAGGGAGACAGCATGCCTGTTGGTTAGAGGTTGGAATGTGTCTGGGAGTGACTTTATGCCTATCAATTAGACAAGTCCTTTAATAGATGTTGTCTAGGCTGTCTGTGTGTACAACAGTACCATCCCAGATGTGAGAGCAATACTCCTTTGTGAGCCTCACCTGAGCTTTGTATAGTGTTGATAATTGTTGGGAGCTAAAGTATCACTTGGCTCTGAAGAGATGGGCTAGGCATTGAGAGGTAGTCCCAGTTATATTAAAGATGTATCACCAGAGGGACAATGAGAAATGAAGACAATGAAATGAAAATTTATTTCTATTTCCTCATTATAGATGTAATTCTCTTCCATCCACACAAGGATCATAGAAATAGGATTAGACCTTTAGTTCATGCCAAGTGAGGACAATGGTGATGCAATGGTAATGGTGCCTCTCTTGGTTGATGGGAATATAGGACAATAGGATCAAATGTATAGTTAAAGGGTCCTTACAAGCACTTGATCTACTAGGTTATCTACCCTTTGCATTGCAGGCAAATGTGAAGACAGTGTTAGAAAGAATCTTCATATCCTTATAACACTGATGAGAAATAAAATAAAGCTAAATACTATAAAGTCAAAATTCATGAAGTGTACACCTATCCTAGTGAACTTTTGTTTTGTTATTTTCTTTTTTTTACTTGTTTTTAATTCAGTAAAATATAAGAAAAAATGAGAAATGAAGATTAAAGATACTTCTTTATTTCATAATCATTACCTAAGATACAATCTTTATAAGTCTACTTTACTTCATGACGAAATTAATCTTTTAAATTATCAGAGTACTTAAAATATAAAATGAACAAGGAAAAATAAAGTAAAAAACAAATTCATATTTAACAGATACAAATTACTATATTTCTAAAGCAATGTCTACCTGATCTTAATTCACTTAAAATTTTCATAAGTACTTTCTTAAAATGTTGAGCTCACAATCATAAGGTAATGAGTTCGATTCCGGGACCAGTTGAGTGTTGCGTTCTTGAGCAACATTGGTAGTGTGGAGAGGAGGAGGCTGATATGCATGGGTGACTGCTGGTCTTCCATAAACAACCTTGCCTGGACTTGTGCTTTGGAGGGGAACTAGGTGCAATCCCATGGTCATTCATGACCGAAGAGGCTCTTTTACTTTCTTTGATGTACTAGGTGCATAAGGTTTTCTATTTGGGTTTCCACTAACAAGTTACCTTTCTGTTGGCCTTTTAAACAGTATTAAAAGGAAAATTATAACAAAGTGGGACAAAGAAGTAAATAACAAAAGTAGAATGGAACAAGTGTATAAAACAAAAAAGGTCAAGCAGCAAACAACTACAAAGCCTGCCAGATTCAAAACTAATCAGGTTTTGCTATTGCTTAGTCTTGAGGTGAGTGGAAGTCGGAAGTGCACCTCAAAATGTTGCTTTGCAAATATTTATTCTTTCATTAATACCTGTTGCATTGACAGCTAAATGCACACTACTGATGTCCATGGGCACAATAAAAAAAATACAGAAAATGTATAACATTAGAAACCAAATTTGAGTGTTGCAGAGATTCAACAATAACAAGCTGTAGCTATTGGAAAAGCAATCAGTCCACAACCAACAGCAGTAGAAGCTATCCTCAGTAATGAAAACAAAAATTCAAGCTTGTGCTGAAAGTGTAATAACTTTTGTAGCAACTACAAAAATAACAAGGAATAAAACCATCGCAACAGAAAATACAGAAAGATTATTTTAATATAGATGAAAACTGGTCTGTTTTGGAAACAAATAACCAAAGCAAGCATACATTTCTAAAGAAAAGAAAAACTGCACCAGAGTTCAAGGCTGCCGAAAATCATATGACTCTTCTTATTTGGTAGCAATGTTTTAGATCTAAGGTTCAAGCTACTGGTTGCTTATCATTCTCAGACACAGTAGCTACGAAAGATTAAAGACTACACTAAATCTAATCTTATGGCAATCAAAAGAAATAGTAGACCACCAGAATGGAATTCCAAAATTCCGTTTACTTTGTGTTTCTGCCCAGCTGTTGAAGAATATAGCTAGACTAAGAACCTTGAAAAGAAAGCCTTGCACCATGTGGAGAATACTCCTCCAGATCAGCAACCTAACTTGGATAACCTGACATGTTCAAGTACCTTTTCTGCTTTTGAGCACTACCAATCTGATTTATAGTATGGACTAGCAAACTAGTTACATTCAAAGCAAACTTTTTCTTTTCTTTCTTTTTTTTTTTTTTAATGGTGCTGCACTTTTAACCAACAGATTAAATTCACAGATAGTGATACTAAAAGTAATTTTGGCATGGTTACATATCATGAATGCTACTGAGAATTTGACACAGGTATGTCTATAGGTGAAAACAAGTACAAAGAACTGAAGCAAAATCTATCCTGACTGCATTACAAACTTCAAGAATTTTGAAGAGCCAACACAAAATGTTTAACAGGAGATTGTTGCACTGGCACCCCATGTTGGATTTAATGAAATAAATTAAGATAATGTATGGAGTTACTTAAATTGTATGGAATATCTACTGAGGATCTCATAAAAATGAAGCAGTACCATGAAGATAAAGACAATTAGAGTGATAAAACAACTAAAGATTTAGCTGAAGCTTTCCAGCTTTTAAATAAAGCTACGAACATTTTTGCCAAGAAAAAGATCCCACTGAAACAGTTCAATAGCAAATAATAATGAATGGAAACAAATGTCTCAAAGAATAATACAAATTGAAGAAAAAATGCACACTTTATTAGACATGGTTGTGTGGTAAGAAGCTTGCTTCCCAACCACATGGTTCTAGGTTCAGTCGTACTGCATGGCACCTTGGGCAGGTGTCCTCTACTATAGCTTTGGGTCAACCAAAGCCTTCTGAGTGGGTTTGATAGCTGGAAACTGTAAGAAGCCCACAGTTTGTGTGTGCGTCTTTGTACTCCACCACTGCTTAACAACCAGAGTTAGTGTGTTTACGTCCCTATTAACTTAGCGGTTCGGCAAAAAGGAACAACAGAAAAAGGACTGGGCTTTAAACAGATACTAGGATAGATTCATTCAGCTAACACTTCAAGGCGGTGCACCAGCATGGCCGCAGTCAAATGACTGAAACACGTAAACGAAAAATATCTTATTGACTTTTATTAATATTTCTTAACCCAAGACTACAGCTCTATCAAAGAGCTGTGGAAAAATACAAGTGACGAACGGCGACCACACCTGTTCTCTGTCAAAGAACTGCTGGATATATTTATTTTAGACTCAGCATATGCCTTACATCATCAGTCACAGCATGCCCAGTCTTCTATTCAGTGATGTGGGCGGCAAATAGAGCGCCTCACAGTAGAAAGCATCCGTTCTACATAATAATAACGGTTTCAAATTTGGGCACACTGCCTGAAATTTTCCAGGAGGATAGCATCGTTCAATTGGTACTTAGTTTAGCAAGCCGGAAAAGATGAAAAGCAAAGGTGACCTCAGTGACATTTGAACTCAGACTGTAGAAAGCCGGCGAAAATGCGAAGTATTTTGTCCGACATGCTAACCATTCTGTTAGCTCGTCACCCTAATAATAATAATAACAACAGTAACTTTTTTTATCATGAGGCTACAAATTAGGAGAACAGGGTTTAGTTGATTAAATCGAACCTAATACTTGACAGGTATTATATTTTCTTAACCCCTGGAAGGATGAAAGGAGAGGCTGATTTCTGAGATTTGAACTTCGAACGTATATCGCTATATAAATACGCTGAAAAGACTAAATTTGAGCGTGCTTAGTTTTTGTTCCTTTTCGAGGGGAAAAAAAAATCAGTAGTACAAGCAGAAAAGAAGCTATCAAAATATGCCTTTATTTCACACTATCATTTAGCAGCATGTGTAATGGAGGCAATCGCCGACGCAATCGCTATATAAAAAGCTATCTAACAATGCCGAAAGGATGCCTCGGGGTTCGTTCTAGTTGTTTTCATATAATAGAGACTGATTATAGATATTTGGCAAATAAACGTAAGGATAAAAAAAAAACCCTTCAGTTAATTCATACTGTAATTTATTTAGCAGTAGAGAATAATAATAATATGATGTTAACATCAAAACAAAAGTTTCACTACTATCATTATCGTACAAGTGAATTAACCAGTCTTAACTTTTTTTTTCTTTTTAATATAAGAATACAAGAAATTATAAACATAACGTCTATTTGAGAAGCTGAATTTTTCTTTTTACTCTAATCGAAATTTACTCTTACTTTCATTGATGCAAATACATTTTACAAGCAACAAGGTGTGTGTGCGTGTGTGCGTGCGTGAATTCTTTCGTCTTCTTTGAATGTCACAAAAGATAAATAAAATTAAAAGAGAAAAGTGTGCAAGGGTGGAAAACCCCATTGAATAAATTAATGTCTTGTGACCACATAAAATGCAGTTTATCTGCTAAAAATAACTATTAACAGATTTTTATGAATTCTTATTAAATTAGATTTTTTGCTTTTACAATAACCATTATTGTTTAACCATAGCTCAGAACTGATCGAGTATACCGATAATCAAATACATTTCAGCCGTGACAACCCCATCTTTTTGTTAATTTCATTTTGTATGTCTTGTCCAAGTTATTCCTTCATTCTTTACTGTGATGTGAGAAAATTTGGCGACTATTTCTTGCGGCCTGCGGGACTTTCTGAAGGCCTTCAAATTTTCTTAGTAGCGCGACCCGTCAGACGAGGAACCACGTCCCATGCGGCCCGCTTCACGAAAAAAATTGCTTATGTCTGATGTAGAAGTTCTTTCTTTATATTAGTTTAGGTCTTCAAATCGAAATGATAGAAACATCTCAGTCGATATTGCTTAGTCCCAGGTCAACTCTGATTAAGCAGGCTTATGATTAAAAGTATTCCATCCAGAACCAAGGATGGAAATGTGATATGAAAGGAATAGGTATTCCCCTAGGGGTTCATAGATTACTCCCTTCTTGCTTACTACTAGTTGCATCTTTTCCCTATGGGCAAGTATATTATGACTAAATTATCCAAGTATTCTTTCTAAGAAGTTACAATATGAATCATGAGAAATCTGATTGTTATTTCTAGCATTTCGAGGGCCACTCATTGATTTCATATCTCAGATCTCTGTGCGCCACCATTGAGTTCTAGTTCTACCATTTGCAAAATTCGAACGCACACACACATATATTAGAGACCGATAGAATAGGTATTAGGCTTTAATATAAGTCCTGGGGTCGATTTGTTCGGTTAAAAACCCTTCAAGGCAGTACCCTGGCATGGCCAATTTCGGGTGACTGAAATAAGGGAAAAAAAAAAAAAAGATATACGCGCACACACTGAATATGTATGTATGCGTCTGAATACGTATGTGTACACCTATAAAGATGGACGATACTAATAACCAGTTAGAACTCGGTTACCTATAGCAAAAACAGCTGTAAGCTAATGAAAATATGTACCTCATGTTCACTTGTTAACACACACACACACACATATAAATGCAAACATATACACACACACACACAAATAGATAGATAGACCGCATAAATTTTAATTTTTAAATAAATAATACATTAATTACTGACAGGGATAGGCATACGACCAGGTAAATGGAGGTCGGCGATCTTTCGTCTCTAGTAGACCTTTCCGTCGATTTCCGTAAAAAAATATTTTTTTTTACATATGGGCTTGCGGGAACTTTTGAAGTAATGAGAGCGAAAGAGACTAAGAGAAAACGATTGTATGACGAGGGAAGTTCTTTTGAAGTTACCGTGCATGCGAAGCATTGATGTACATGTGTGTGCGTGTGTTTGATGGGGTGTGGGAGACAGACAGTATGTTGTGTAAGTGAAGTGCTTCTGTTAGTGTGTGTGAAAGAAAGAGATAACTGAAATTTTTTACTCGGTGTATGTGTATATGTATGTATATTACTTCAAAAGTTCCCGCAAGCCCATATGTAAAAAAAAAAAAAAAAATTTTACGGAAATTGACGGAAAGGTCTACTAGAGACGAAAGATCGCCTGGAGATCTAACAAATTTATCCAATGTAGGAAAGGAGAGGGGGAAATCACAGAGACGAAAAGTAAATAACTGTGGGGGAAGGTTTCTGCACACACGCTTCGATCAATGTCTTACTATGTGTGTGAGAGTTTGTGTGCGTGTGTGAGGTATTGAGTAAAGATTTTGTTCATGTAAGTGTAATGCCATTATATAAATTTTTGCAGTTGCGTTTTAACAGCAACGGTGATTGAGCAAACTCATGATGAAAGGCACCTCAACTAGAACCATTCCGTTTTTTTTCCTACGTGCAGGGAAGCCAAGACCACATCATCCAACATGTTACTATTTTAAAATGGTATGATGTAATTTGTTCGTAAGAAATAGAACGGTTACAGCAGGGACTCACGTTACACAATTTTACATATGCAAGTCGGGTATTTTCAGTTTAAATGCAATTTGGATTTTTTTTTTTTTGTTTAACTACTTCAATTATTATTCATTATTTAAATTAAATATGACATCGTCTCCTTGTCACATTTTACTGGAATACTATAAAAATAACAGTTAATAATATATTAATATTATAGGTCGTTTATTAGTATATGACATTATATATATATATATATATATATATATATTATATATATATATATATATATGTGTGTGTGTGTGTGTGTTAGAAGTATTGGGGGTGATGTACAGATTTAATACATATGAAAGAAAAAAGGTGTTCAGAATGCTGGATGGTTGTAAAAATATTTTTTTACAACCATCTAGCATTCTGAACACCTTTTTTCTTTCATATATATATATATATATATATATATACACACACGCAATTTATATAATCTCAATTATACGTATGCGTAAAAAAAAATCACGTTTTATTTATGTGTGTGTGTGTGTGTGTGTGTGGTTGTTAACTTCCATTGTTTTTTAACCTATCTGTTTACAGTATGTAGATGGAAGAAGTGTGACATTTTTCCTATGACTATTATTTCCTTTCACCCTGTTATCGACCGCGGAAGGGTAAATGTCAATGAGTAGCTCTATGAAATCAAAACATCCGTTGCTTTTAACAGTTGGCACTATAATTCAAATCCAATCCACTTTGTATTGCCTTAATTATATAAAAATTCGGTAAACTGATTTTATTAGAGTTATTTCCCTTGATTGATTCTTTAAAACGAAAAATTAAACAATCCTTACAAGGAGGTTTTTCTCTACTAATTGCTTGGATAATCTCAGCTAATCGAAGTTCCATTTCAACTCACATTACATACACAAGACCTTACCATATACGTACCTACTACATAGAATACTCACCCCACACGTGGTATTTTCCTTCAGCCATATTGGTATCTTGCTTTACATGAATGAATAGGCATAGGCATGGGTGTATGAAATAAAGAAGCTTGCTTCCTAAACATGTGGTCTTAGGTTCAGTCCCATTGCGCAGCAACTAGGGCAAGTGTCTTCTACTATAGCCCTGGGGCAACCAAAGCCTTGTGAGCAGAATTGGTACAAGGAAACTAAAAGAAGCCCGTCGGGTATGCATGTGAGTGTGTGTGTTTTCCCCACCACCGCTTAGCAAGTGTTGATTTGTTTACATCATAACCTGTCGGTTCGGCAAGAAGAGTCCAACAGAATAAGTACTGAGATCTATTTTTTCAACTAAACCCTTCAACACAGTGCTCCAGCATGGCTGCAGTCCAAAGACTGAAACCAGTAGCAGATAAAAGATTCTATGATTCTATTATCAGTTTCGGCCAGAGACTGCCCATGCTAGAGTACCGCCTAGCACTAACAATAATTCTTTATTTTAGACTCACTTCTCAGTTCAATCTCCGAAATCGGTCCTGCTAAAGTAGTAAATTGGACAGAACTGCCCTTCTTTGCATTTCTTGCTGTGATGTGGGTTCATTTGGTATACAGTAAAATACAGCAAGTTCCCTAACGGAAACAGCTTCACAACTAGACCAAAAATAATCTGAGATATTGGTTTGTTTCTTTCTCGGTTCATAAAAGGAGCACCCCAAAATAAAGTTTTATTCCTCAGTATATATATATATTATAGTGGGGTAAGCCGGTTTAGGGGATTACTCTGGGTTTCTCGCTCATAAGGGGTCTAGCTTGTAGGAACCAATGAATAACTATATATACACAGACAGACAGAGAGCGTTCATGGCTGGAATTTCATGCTACTGCAATCTTCAGGTCTAAAGGACCGCAAGAAAAGAAATTCAGTTTAAATAATTAATTGCTAAAGAGAAGAACAAACGTTAAGGCGAGGCAAAAATCTCGAGTCATAAAATTATTATTATTGGACATGTATTAAAAGAACTTCTTTCTTTTTTATAGACATCAAAGCATTTCGAATTTCTAAGAGAAATTAAGAAATTCCCCTCGGAATCTGCCAGTATTTAGATTTATTTTATATATTTATATATTATTAAACGAACGTACTGATGAAGAGAAAGGCTAAAAGAAAAAAAAATATTGGAAAATGTGAAACCTTACACAAATAAGCTTATTTATTTTACTAACTAGTTATGAGTTAACTGGAAAGTATGAAAAACTGATTCTAAACTTAGTAATGCTAATCTTTTTAACAAACAGTAGGAACAAACAGTAGCAAAACCGTGACATCATAAACGTAGTGACAGTGTGAAGTCATTAGCCAACAGGTGGAAAAGTCACGAGGCTATGATGCTTCCTTTCAAGTACACTTTCTTTGTGCAGTGAGAAAGAGGAAAAGACGAGGTCATTTGATGAAAAATATAAACATTTCGTCATAATTAAAAATCACACCAGCAAACGAGACACCTTTGCTGCTTCATAAAATGGGAATATTTAATTTAGTCATTCGATATTAAGACAATTGTTCGTTAAGTAAAAGGACCTGTCAAATACTACTAGGTTGAATGATTTAATCCTCCTCACAAAAAAAGGGGGGGTTATCTTGTTCCAATGTCGGAAATTAATGTGTATATATTAAATTACATAAAGAGACAATGATTGTTTAGTAGTGTTCATTCACTGGCGACTAATAAAGTTTGAAAAGATCTGAAGAAAACTGTGCTTTAACAAGTCACGTATTTCGTCCACTCATGGGATTTATTTTATAGGAGAATTAATTATATACGTGAGTAAATACACGTATTAGAATGTGGTTTGATATTTGCAAACAATGATAGTAGCAGAATAACAAATGCTGTAGGGAAAAAATAAATATAAATAAACGGATTTAGTAATTAAATCAACGAAAGTTAGTAAAAAATAATATAAAATAACAAAATTAAGATTCTGTAGGGCATAATTAATAACTATGAATTGTTGTGGAGCTCCAAGCCAGCACTGACCGCTCAGATATGAATAAAGTTGTCCCAGTTATAACCATCCCGTGTCTTTTTTTTTTTTTTTTTTTTGCCAAGTAGAGTTGTATATAAGATCACGTTATGTAGATGCTTTGAGGGAGATTTGGCTGCTATTTCTCGGATCAAAAAACCATGAACAGGAAGAATTCCCAACTTTTTTACTACCAAGGACCCCGCTGATTTTAATACTTAGGTTTCATCTCTTAATTGGAAGATATATGCGACTACATATATAGATGTAATTGAGTAATTATATGTTTTTAAACTAAAGCCTTTTTAAAATCATAAAT
>NC_042997.1:138189906-138302406 GCF_006345805.1 Octopus sinensis | reverse complement strand
TATTTTGAAACAAATTTTAATTCTATCTTTCACTCAATGTATTTCTCTCTAAACAACAACTTATCATTATAGTGAAAGAGAGTTAGTTACTATGATGACAACACTACCTATCTGGCTTTCACTCTCTCTCTCTCTCTCTCTCTCTCTCTTAATATATTTCTCTCCCAACAACAGCTTTTTCCCTTCCCTGTTTATAAATATATATTGTGAATCTCCACTCTTCCCTCCTTCTACATAGATGTTGTTATGGACAGACAGCTGGAGATCAGCTTCTCATTTATAATTTAAGATTATTATTATTATTATTATTATTATTATTATTATTATTATTATTGAGGGAGCAAGCTAGCAGAATCATTAACATGCTAGGCAAAATGGTTAGTGGCATTTTATCTGTCTTTACATTCTGAATTCAAATTCTGCTGAGGTCGTCTTTACCTTTCATCTATTCAGAAGCAATAAAATAAGTACCAATTGAGAACTGAGATCAATATAATTGACTTACCCCTTCACCAAAAATTTTAGCCCTTGTGCCTATAACAGAAAGGATTATTATTAATAGTAATAGTAGTAGTATTAAGATGGTGAGCTATTAGAATCAATAGCACACCAGACAAAACACTTTCTGGAATTTGTTTCTGGCTTTACATTCTGAATTCAAAAGAAAAGTATCACTACAGAAGCAATGAAAATGTGAAGTGTATCTAGATTCAGTAAAAAAACTAAACTATTCAAGGCAGTATCCCAGTATGGCCACAGTCCAATGATATATATATATATATATATATATATATATATATATATATATATATATATATACACATATACATATGTGCTAATGACACATGGGAGATGGCACTGCTGGTGACACATAAGAGACACCCATGCTGGTGACATGTAAAACAGATGATAAAGGATGATGGTGATGACATACACATATTTGTGTGTGTGTATATATATATATATATATATATATATATATATATATATATATATATATATATATATATATATATATATGTATCTATGTATATATATATATATAACTTTACAACCAAATAAAAGATATATATATGTATATTTTTTTTTCTAGTTTCAGCTCAGAGCTGCGGCCATGCTGATGCACCGCCGTTTTGTGCTACACTGTTATTGCGACGAACCTCGTCTAATATGTAGCACTTGGTGAAGAATGGAGTTTGATACAGCTACTCTCATTTGCACCTCTTGCCGTGAGGTAGGTTCATCTGGGACTCTTGACAGGAAGATTACAATGCCAAAATTTGGCACAATTCCTTCCAGGATCTTCCAGACATATATTACTGCATACCTCTCCCGTCTTCTCTCCAGGGAGTAGAGTCTTAGCTGTTTCAACCTTTCCCAGTAGCTGAGCTGTTGCAAAGAGACGATCTTCTTTGTGAATCTTCTCTGGATTGCTTCAAGGTCCGCTGTTAATTTTACACTGGTGGGTGACCATAGCTGTGAGAAGTAATCCAGGCGACTGAGGACGAATGTCCGCCAGAGGACCATCATGGTTTCCTTATCTCTGGTTCTGAATGTTCTTAGGATCCACCCAGCCAGTCGTCTGCACTTTGTTGCCATCCTGGTAATGTGCACTTGGAAAGAGGTATCATCACTCATGTCGATACCCAGGTCCCTCACAGACTTAGGCTCTGGGATTGAAATTCCCTGTGGACCGGTGTATCCTGTAAGTTTAATATTCAGTTTTGGATGCTGGTAGCGCAGCATACATACATACATACATACATAAATGCATACATACATGCATGCATGCATGCATACATACATACATACATACATACATACATACATACATACATGGCCCCTGTGCTGGTGGCACATAAAAAGCACCCACTACACTCATGGAGTAGTTAGTGTTAGGAAGGGCATCCAGCTGTAGAAACACTGCCAAATCAGACTGGAGCCTGGTACAGCCTCCTGGCTTCCCAGACCTCGGTCAAACCATCAAACCCATGCCAGCATGGAAAACGGACATTAAACAATGATGATCATGATGATATATATATACATCTTTTATTTGGTTGTAAAGTTACATGCTAAGTGAAGGGTCAAGAATTTCATGCATTACTCATATCAAACTAACTTACAAAGCATGAATTTACTCTTTATAGTTGAATGAATTTGAATTTCCAGGAATCTTTGATCAATAATATTACAGGAGTGGTATATGATAATCAATATATTTCAAAATATGCCTGCTAAGTGAAGAGGAAGTATTAAGAAAATAGAATAAAATGCAAAGGAATCAAGCAGCATAAACAAACATCTAAGAAAAAAAGCACACATATGTATGATAAAAATATAAATACACACAGTCATACATATAAATAATAAATAGATAGATAGACAGACACATATGCACAGATATGCATATACTTATACATGCAAATATTTGAAGGTATTCATGAATATATGCCAAATAGAGCACATGTGTATGTACACACTCATTCATTTGCGAACATACGGATGCATATACGAGGGTTACCAAAAAGAAACCAGAATTTTGCAATATTATTTTATTTACTTAATTTTATATGTTTACACTTTTATCGTCTTCAAAGTATTCTCCATTTGAAGCAATGCATCGGTCCAGACGTGTTTCTCACTGTTCAAAGCAGTGTTGAAACTCTTGCAAAGTGATGCCTTTTACTGCCTCTGTCCTTTTTTTCTTCACCTCTTCCACATCTGCAAATTCCATAGCACCTACTTTCATCACCAGTGATGACCTTTGAAAAGAGATCCGGATCAATTTCCAACTATTCTTTCAGGTCATGTCACACATTCAGTCGTGACTATTTTTGATCTGTGAGCAATTGAGGCACAAATTTTGCTGCAACACTTTGCATTCATAATTCCTCACTCAAAATTCGTTAGCAGGAGCTCTAGGACACACCATTCATATTAACAAGTTTGCCAATTGTTCAGTGATGGTCCCCCAAGATAAGTTCATGAATTTTCATGATGTTTTCATTCATTCGGGAGGTCGACAGACCCCCTGAACAAGATTGTTCTTCAAGAGACAAGTGACCATTTCTAAAGAGTGAAAACTACTCATAAACTTGTGTTTTGCTCATGGCAGTATCATTATAAGCTGTTTGAAGCATGACAACTGTCACAGCCACCATTGTCCCCAGTAAAAAACAGAATTTCACAGAAGCTCGCTGCTCCTTCATTTCAGCCATCACAACAATCAACAAACTGGGGAGAAGCACCTCAAAACAAAGATGCACCATGTGGCAGCACAACTTCACTCATTGATGCTGGTTGGCATACTGATGCCTGAGGGTTGCATCAAGTGACTTTTAGTGGCTGAAGCCTGAGCTACAAGCTTATCTCACAGAGAACATTTCTTCATATATAGTACACATACAAATTTATGCATATATACATGCAACCACAGTGTCTATACATCAACATATAAGCATATATGCACACATTTACTTACATATATGCAGGGCTGTATGTTTAAGAGATTCACTTTGCAACCTCATGCTTTCAAGTTCAGTTCCTCCGCACAGTACCCAGGCCAACCAAAGACTTGTGAGTGGATTAGTAGATTAAAAGTGAAATAAAAACAACCAAATCAACATTATCGCCATCGTCGTCATCAGCAGCAGCAGCAGCATTATCATCGTCATCATTTAACGTCCATTTTCCATGCTAGTATGGATTAGAGGGTTTGACAGGAGTTGGTAAGCTGGAGAGCTGCACCAGGCTCCAATCTGTTTGGCTTGGTTTCTATGGCTGCATGGTTGTCCTCACACCAACAACTCCACCTACTCTACAGAGTGTATTGAGTGTCTTATATATATGTGTGTGTGTATAAAACTATAAATTAGGGTATCTGAGAGATACCACCATGCTGAAATAGCAGTCAAAACCCTGACCCTAAAACCACTTTAAATGTTCATATCATGTCAGGAGAGAAGACAGAGAGACAAAATAAACTAGCAAAAAAAGATTTTACTGGATAATTCAAGATCCTGGATTTCTGGCTTTGCTTCAGAGAAGCTCTGCCTTTTTCAGTTGAATATACCAGATAAGCACATATATGTATGTATATATATATAGTGTGCAAACATAGAAAAATAGATATTAAAACAATGATGATAATTATATGTATCTTTATCTAAAAGCATAGTTTTGGCTGATGCTGGTGTCTTGCAACTGGCACCTGTACTGGTGACATGTAAAAAGCACCCATTGAATGTTGGACCACACGGAGGTGATGACAAGTGACTGAGACCTTTGCCAATATGCCATGCCTGAGAAGACTCATCAAGCCAAGCAAAATCGTAGTTGTGGCTGATGCCAGTGTCACATAACTGGCACCCATGCCAGTGGCATATAAAAATCACCAGTTACACTCTTGAAGTGGTTGGTGTTAGGAAGGGTATCCAGCCATAGAAACCAAGCAAAATCAGTCTAGAACTTGGTGCAGCTATCCAGCTTACCAGTTTCAGTCAATCCATCTAACCCATACCAGCATGGAAAGCAGATGCTAAGCAATGATGATGATAAAGTCCTATATATTGTACATTCTTAAATTATTGGCATAAAGGACCCCATATGTTTAAAGGCCCAGAGATAATCTATGAGTGCTGTGACTTGTTGTCAATAAATACTAAAGGCCCCAGGATGTTGCTGTGCCTTGGGCCCTATAAAAGGAAGGCTTGACTTGTCTTGCATGTGTGTATGCACACAAGATTTGTGTGTAATTATTTCATTTCCATTTTATTTTCTTTAGCAGTAAAGATTAAGCACATCAACAAGGCAATGATGCTTTTACTAATCACAAATTCTATTCCAATGTAATCCAAGCCTGCTCAAGATGTTTGCTATGATGCTTGCCCAGAAACCATGAAATTCCAAAATCAAATGTCAACAGACAGACTGAAAACAATAAATGCTCTTCTTTACTAAATTTCACAATAATTGTAAAGATCACCATGAAAAGAGTCCTTGCATAACTTTTAAAGCAAGAGCATAGGATCTGAGTAGGTAAGATATGCTCTGCTTTTACAGATAAGATAATAAATATTAATCATAACATATACAAAGTAAATCATAAGTGTAGGCATGGCTGTGTGGTAAGAAGTTTGCTTCCCAACAACATGGTTTCGGGTTCAGTCCCACTGTGTGGCACCTTGGTCAAGTGTCTTCTACTATGGTGTCTTCATCTTGTGAGCTGATTAGGTAGAAAGAAACTGAAAGACACTTGTCCTCTAAGTGTGTGTGTGTGTCTACATGTTTGTGTTTGTTTCCCACCACGCCTTTACAACAAGTGTTGGTATGTTTACATCCCCATAACTTAGTGGTTCAGCAAAAAATAAAACTGATAGAATAAGTACTAGGTTTAAATGGAAAATAAATACTGGGGTTGATTAGTATGACTAAAATTACTCAAGGCTGTACCCCAGAATTGAAGATAAAAATTTCCAATTCATTATAAAGATGCTACTTTAATGTATAGAAGAAAGTTTGATTCTTGGACTGGGCTATGTATTGAGTTCTTGAGCAAGACACTTTATTTCACATTGTTCTAGTTCACTCAGCTGTAGAAATGAGTTGCAACATCACTGGTGTCAAGCTATATCAGACGTTACCTTTCCTTTGGATAATATCAGCAGCATGGAGAAGGGAGGCTGGTATGCATGGGTGACTGCTTGTCTTCCATTAACAACCTTGTCCGAACTTGTGCCTCAGAGGGTAACTTTCTAGGTGCAGTTCCATAGTTATTCATGACGGAGGCAGTGTTATTTGATAATGGATCCAAGTAACTATCATTATTCCGGGCCACTAAGCCCCCAGACTCATAAATCTATTAGATGGTGGGGCATGGAAACCTTTGTCTTTATATGGTGGCTCAAAATGGATTATCGACATTTCCCATTACCTTCTGCTGGCCTATGACAAAATTGACTACAACTTGTCATTGCAAGTTTACAAAGCACTTGGCAATTATGTATTGCCTTCATTGCTGACATAGCATTTCAGTTCATTTATACAAAAACATACATTTAAGGCATTCAGAGTTGTTGCACCAGAAGTTACACAGAGTTCAGTTTATGAATCAGAGTATTTTTCTGTTGCTTGTTTTATTTCTCAGCAGAGAAAAATCAATGCAATGGAAATGTATTGATTTCTTTTGAATAGGCAGCAAGCTAAACTTTTGAAAAAGGCTAGTTATGAGCTGCTTAAATTGATCCAAGGATTCTGGGGCTAAGGATCCTGAGAGGATTTGTATGTGAAATAATATAGATGAATTACTGATTCTGAGAAAATATATTCTGTAGAACACTTTTCTACTATTAGTACCCATTCCATCACAGCTAAAAAAAATGAAAATACTGGGAAGGTTTATTTATAGCGATGTTAATTTAGTTATAGATGTGGTAGTGTGGTAGGAAGCTTGCTTCCCAACCACATGGTTTTGGGTTCAGTCCCATTGTGTGGCACCTTTGACAAATGTCTTTTACTATAGCTCCAGGAAATTCAAAGCCTTGTGAGTGGATTTGGTAGATGGAAACTGAAAGAAGCCTGTCGTGTGTGTGTGTATGTGTGTGTGTGTGTGTGTAAAAGATAAAGTTACCTTCTCAAGTCATGCTGACTCATAAAGGCTGGTGTCCCAGTTTCATGGCATATATATACCCCACTTGGATGGAATGTCAGTCCATCACATGATTACTCATTTTTGCCAGCTGAGTGAACTGGAGCAACATGAATTGGAACCACAATCTTATGATTATAAGTCCAACACCTTAACAGCTGAGCCATGCACCTCCACTGTGTGTGTGTGTGTTACTGTCTCCTTGCCTTAACATCACATGATAGTTGTAAGCGAGTGTCACCGACATAGAAGTAATGTCATTTGTTTCCATTCTTCCATGAAAATATAATCTGAGCATGGGAAAATATTACCTTACTTGGAAACAGGTAAGGGTTGATGACAGGAAGAGAATACAGCCAAAGAAAATCTGCCTCAACAAGTTCCACCTGACCCATGCAAGCATGGAAATGTGGATGTTAAACTGATAATGAGATTTCTATCCCAGAGAGCCTTTTTGTTCCTTCTCAAGCCACGTCTGGCTCATAAGGGTCGGTTTCCCAGTTTCCTTGGCATATAGGTCTCCCACATAGACAGGACGCCGGTCTGTCACAGGTGAGCTGCAAGATGTGGGAGGATAGAGTGAGAGAAAGTTGTAGCGAGATAGTCAGCAGAAGTTTGTCATTACCTTCTGCCGGAGCCGCGTGGAGCTTAGGTGTTTCACTCATAAACACACACATCACCCGGTCTGAGATTCAAACCCACGATCCCTTGACCGCGAGTCCGCTGCTCTAACCACTAGGCTATGTGCCTCTATGTCAGAGAGCCTTTAGAAAATAAGAACCAGTGAGACAATATGTGACCCTTTGAATTACAAGAGGTACAATCCATCTGATTGTCTTTCATGATAGTTCCCATATTCTTTTACTTGTTTCAGTCATTTGACTGCAGCCATGCTGCAGCACTGCCTTGAAGGATTTTAGTCAAAGAAATCAACCCCAGGACTTATTCTTTGTAAGCCTAGTACTTATTCTATCAGTGTCTTTTGCCAAACTGCCAAGTTACAGGGATGAAAACACACCAACACTGGTTGTTAAGTGGTGATGGGTGAACACAAAGACACACACATACACACACACACACACACACACACACACACACGGTCACACACATACACATGCACACACATGTACATGCACACACACATACACACACACACACACACACACACACACGCGCACACACACACACACACACACACACACATGATGTAGCTCAAGAAAGACAGCTGTGCAATTTCTCACTGAACAACCTGCACAAATGATTTGTTTCTGGTGATCAAATGCACAGTGCACGGTCTACAACACATCAGACCGTTGTTGTGATTGCAGAGCAAAGTGAGATAAAGTGATTGCAGAGCAAAGTGATGAAGTGATTGCAGAGCAAAGTGAGATAAAGTCTTTTGCTCAAGGACACAACACTCCCCAACTCCCCAGTTCAGGAACTGAAATCATAACCTTACAATCATGAGTGCAACACCATAGCCACCAGGCCACATGCCCTCACCACACACATACGCACACACACATGCACGCACACACGCACACACACGCACGCACACACGCGCACACACACACACACACACACACACACACACACACACACACACACGCACACACACACACATGCATATGCACATACAAAAGTAGTCAATAAGGAAGTCTCTATGTGGTTGCTTAACCCACTAGAAATAACAGGCGAATGTCCCTCAAATTACACTCTTTTGTTGTAAATAAGAAAACAACTCCATAGCTCCTCAGTTCAGGAATTGAAATCACAATATTGCAATCATGTTTGCAACACCCTAACAACTAGGCCACATGCCCTCACCACACACACACACACATACACATACAAAAATACAGAAGTCAACAATAACCTAGTAATCGCGATACACATATATTGTTTTGAGCTGAGTAGTGATGCTAGATTCCCTTGTTCGAAAATATAAAGACACAGATTGTGTCATATAGCCAGCTGGAGACGATATCTCCTGAGGATAAATTTCAGCAACATTTGTCCTAAACCAGAACTGCCATGTTATGTTGGCAAAAATCTTTACTTGAAATTTAGTATAATGAAATCTGAAGCAAGACAAATATCTAATTTAATGTGGTAATTCACTGCTACTACAAGCTATTGTGATTGTCATCAATTCAGTTCAATAGATTAAGAGAGAGGTGTGTAAGAGATGTATAGGTCTAAAGTTAATCTGTAATATTGTCATGTTCTTTTAAGCCTGGATTTGAAAGTATTCAAAGTGGATATTTCTGTAATATTAATTGGGGCTTTGTTCTGGCAACTGATAATAACGAAGTGTAACATACAAGCTGGAAACTTTAACATTTACAGTGTCTTCATGAGCTTTTATCAATAACCTTTTCTTGCTATGATGCCTTGAGATATAATTTAGCATAATACTAGAATACTAAACACATGTTACATAAGATGTAGATTGATTCATCATACTGCGTATGATATAGATGAAGGAAATTCACCTTATGCACATAACACATCTCTTTCAGACTTGAAATCAGCTTTACTTGCTTTGCCTTTGTAACAAAAACCACTTTAAGCATATTTATCTAAGATATGACCAACTAAACTTTAGACCAACTCACAGACCACAGCAGACATTTTCAGCTGTGTGTATTTATATTTTCTCTAACTTAAAAGCAAGAAAGCTGTCTTTTCTTTTGTGCATATTGTATACCTTCTGACCTTCCTTGACCAATCAGAAAGTGTCAGCTTGATCTTTCTTGACCTAAATCTTATGATATAAATAATGCTGCTTGCTGAAAATATGAGTCAACAAAAGGTCATTTTTAGCAGTTGCAATCTAGTTTTCAACTGAGATACGTCATAATACTTTCTTTGATAATACTTTCTTTGGCCCTTGTTGTGGGGCAAAAGCTATCTTCCTGTTAATTCCACTCCATCAATAGCAGCAGCCACAGCAAGAAACTAAGAAAATGTATTCTTTCTACAGTAGGAACAAGGCCTGAAATTTTGTGAGGAAGAGACTAGTTGATTACATTGACTCCCAGTGTCTATTTTATTAACCCCTCAAAGGATGAAGGTCAAAGTCAGCCTCAGCATGATTTGAATTCAGAATGTAAAGCTGGAAGAAATGCCACTAAGCATTTTGTCTGACATTCTAACAATCCTGCCAACTCACTGCCTTTTAAGGAACTAACAAACTATATTGGTTTTGAATTTTTGCACAGGGCCAGCAATTTCTGGGAAGGGGTTAAGTCAATTAAATTGACCCCAGTGCCTAACTGGTATTTATTTTATCAACCCTGAGAGGATGAAAGGCAAAGTAGGCCTCAGCAGAATTTGAACTCAGAACATAAAGATGGATGAGATGCCACTAAGTATTTTCTCTAGCATGCTGACAATTTTGCCAGCTTGCTGTCTTATTAATCAACTCCAGTACTCAGCTGGTACTTATTTTATTGACCCTGAAAGACTGAAAGACAAAGTAAACTCTGGTAGAATTTGAACTCAGAATTTAAAGACAGATAAAATGCTGCTAAGCATTTTGCCTGGCATGCTAATGATTCTGCCAGTTTGCAACCTTGCTAACAAAATATATTACCACTACTTCTGACCAGTATCTGGCTACTACTACTACTACTACTACTACTACTACTACTACTACTTCAAGCATACCTTTTCACCTCTATCACGCCACATACTGCAAACAACTAACAATCTAACACTTCAATTCAAGCAATCTTACACACTGCCCAACGTATTTGTACCTGAACTAATTCAGGTAGAGATTCAGAAAAAAATGTTAAGATGTAATGTTTGTGAATAAATATTTTCATATAAGAAATTACACTGCCTTACAATCAGTTACACCTGTTTACGTTTGTTTACACCTTTTATAAGATTTGTATGATCAGTTCTTCATCATTTTAAAACTTCCATCAATAAAACAATAATCAAACAAAAACAAAAATCACTTTCACAGTGAATGTACAATATTTTATTGCATGAATGGCTTTTCGTAAGTGCATCCAACGGTAAGATATTTCCCTTGATATTGCATGTAAATATCTAATCCATGTTATCTTGAGCAAATAAATGCAAAACAAAATTAGGTAGTCAGGCATTTTAGTCTATAAATCTCTTTAGATGCGTGATTAAAAAGTTAGCTTTGCAATGTTGTACTTCTGGTTTCAATCCAACTCTATGACAACTTGGGCAAGTATTTTCTAGTGTAGTCTCAAGCTGTCCAATGCCTTTTGGCTGGAGTTTGGTAATCAAAAATCATTGTTTATAAATCTCTAGATGCGTGATTAAAGAGTTAGGATTCAAACTAGACGTACAATGTTGCTAAACTAACTCTATAATCACAATTTAGGCAAGTATTTTTAATGTAGCCTCAATAACCAATGCATTTTTTTGCTGGAATTTGGTAGGCAAAAATCACTGTGGAAGTCCATCATGAATGTGTAAAAATGTATGTTTGTGTGGTGAGTGGATTTGCACTCCTTTTTTTGTCAAGATGTGCTATAAACTTTTAGCATTTAAACTAGCCATATCTTGCTCAAATAATCTACCTGTTGTATGTTAAAACAGGTGAGATCTAGCCTCTCACATTTACTATTTGAGGTCATTCTAAAATTAAGCAATTACATCGAAATCATTTTAATTTTCTTAAACATGATAAGCACAGACATGACTGTGTTTTAAGAAATTTGCTTCCCAACCACATGTTTCAGGTTCAATCCCACTGCATGGCACATTGGGCAACTATCTTCTATTTTAGCCTCTGGTTGACCAAAGCTATGTGAGTGTGGATTTGGTTGACAAAAGCTAAAAAAAAGCTTGGTGTGTGTGTGTGTGTGTGTGTGTGTGTGTGTGCGTGCACGTGTGTGTGTGCGTGCACGTGTGTGTGTGCGTGCACGTGTGTGTGTGCATGCACGTGTGTGTGTGCGTGCACGTGTGTGTGTGCGTGCACGTGTGTGTGTGCGTGCACGTGTGTGTGTGCGTGCACGTGTGTGTGTGCGTGTGTGTACACACACACACACATATTTATAAACAGAAACAATAAAATGATAACATTTTCTGTATGGTCTGTATACTCCTGATGAAATAATTTTATCGCTCAAAACATTACAATTTCAGATGCATGGACACTATGTTATACTTCTCTCTTTTAGATTACTATGTAGACTGTTATTCTAGTCTATAAGAAGAGCTTTCTGTGGTAGCCATGAATCCACATCGTATATTGTTCATGTGTGTATGTGTGTGTGTATGTGTGTGTCTGTGTGTGTCTGTGTGTATGTGTCTGTATGTGTGTCTGTGTGTGTCTGTATGTGTGTCTGTGTGTGTCTGTGTGTGTGTCTGTGTCTGTGTGTGTGTGTGTCTGTGTGTGTGTGTGTGTGTATGTGTGTGTGTGTGTGTCTGTGTGTGTGTGTGTGGTGTGTGTGTGTGTGTGTGTGTGTGTGTATGTGTGTGTATGTGCACGTGCATTCCTTGTTCCTTCTCAAGCCATGCCAGGCTCATAAGGACCGGTTTCCCGGTTTCAGTGGCGTAGAAATTCCCCACCTGGATGGGACACCAATCCGTCGCAGGATTACTCATTTTTGCCAGCTGAGTGGATTGGAGCAAGGTGAATTGAAGTGTTTTGCTCAAGAACACAATACATTGCCCGATCCAGGAATCGAAACCACAACCTTACGATCATGAGTTCAACACCTTAGCCACTAAGCCATGTGTGTGTAGATCCAATATAGGTAGAATCAACAAAAAAAGTACTCCATTCAGTGAGAGATAAATATCAATTTAATGTACAATCAAAAGAGCTACTAGTAGTTTCATACTCTTATGATACTTTAACTAGGCATATTTATAAAATATTCCGTTTATTTCCAAGCAATCTTTTAGACTCTGTTTATGTGTTATAAATATTTTAAAAAGAAGGACATTGGACAGTGAGAAAATAAGAAAAACCTGAAAAAAACATTAAGGTTCATGCAAAAAATAGAATGAGAAGAATGAAATGAAATCAAGAAAACTAAGATCACCATCCTCCCTGATTGCAGAAATGACAATTAATACAGTTGGTATAGAATAAAATAACAGAAAATATTTCAAAGTCAGCAAGATAGCAACTCAATCTGGAGCAGGCGGTATCTTCCAATTCGATTGTAGTGTACACTCGAGTGACATTCCTCTCCTCTCTTATATATACATTCATACAACGTAGTAGATAACAGCTAGCCTTTGGCCACATATTAGTCCCCATTGTGTCCACTACTCTGATTGGTTGGTATTGGCACAATTTGTCTCTTACTCTATCACGCCAATATGCAGTGTATAACCAATCAAAGCCCTAAATAAGGTCACTTGTGACAGCCTGTTCTCAACTCAGTTTTGAACTTACAACTCCTTATAAAAACCCAGCTTCTCCTCGTCTCAATGTCTTTCGGTTTCAGACCTTTTAAGGTTTAGCCAATAACCACACAAGACACTGCCAATTCCAGCAACAACACAACAGCAGCCTCGTTGAGACTCACCAACTTCATCCTAACGTCAACATCTCTCTACATACACAACCCAACAAGCAACTCACCCTGGTTACAACACTGTACTGTTCATGAATTACTTCATCATGGATCAACTGCAAATATACAACCTGCAAGAACTCCTGTACCAAGTGACTCAGGCAGCAGCATCATAGTCACAACTTCACATACGACATGTACCACAACCAGCTCTGCATCGTGGCTGCAAGTTCTTGATACAGTATTTCAACTATCGTGTACAATTGACTACTAACTGGTATTTATCATTCTTGTGTCTATGAACTTGCTCCTCACTTCGATGGCTATAGACTCTTTCACTGTCTCTTCTTCATCGCCATCCTTATATGTTCTTAACATGTATATGTCTATGCCTACATACACATGCAAACATATTATTCTTATGACGGCCTGTCTATTATTCTGTATATATGACACACACATAATCACACATGCTAACATATCAATAAATGTTCTCTTAAACATTCTATTTGGTTGTGTCTCTTTTTCCCCTCTGGCACATATATGCATTTTTCTATTTCTATTTCTATTTATTGTATCAACTGTGTGATGTACTAAGGAGCCATTCTCGTCACCTCGCTTCACATGGATATTACAAAATTGGTGACCTGTTTCAGTTCCTTGAAACTACAAAAATGATTATAATGGGGGGAAGAGATACTCCACAAGTATCATAAACCTTCCATTCCATTATACAATAAAATAAAATTGTCCATGTATTTACACCTGCTAAAAATTTCATATCTGGAATTGAGCAGTGTGTTGGAATTATTGGATCTAAGAAGAGTATGAGATCTTTCTGCTATGCATAAGTTGCATTTCTGTTTAGGTTTTTACAAACAAATTTTATTTCAGATTGAGAGATTCTGAATATTATTGTGCTTTGTGATTCTGAATATTATTGTGCTTTCTGAATATTATTGAGTTTTGATATTATTGTAATTGAAATAGTATAGAAAAGTTACTGCTAGTCATTGCATTGCTGCAAAAAGTTTGTCATGATGATATTAGCTAGATTCAGCTGCTGCTTGTGTCTGCTCACCATGTTGTCTGCCAGTTGTCTCTGCTACCGCCCAAAGCTCTCTCTGGTTATATTGGTCACATGTGTTGCTTTTATAATGAGACTCAGAAAGGAAGATACCAAGACTGATATAAGGTGCTGGAACCTATTCCAGGTGAAGTTGTGACTGGCCAGATCCTGTTAATCATGTGGGCAATATTCTTCCCAAGTGAAATCGCAATTGGCCAGATTCACTGATCATGTGAGCAACATTCCAGCAAATCACGACATTTGAATAAATTGCTGAATATCCTCACTAGAATGGAAAAAAAAATGATGGTGGTAATTTCTCACCCCTTCTTAATCCTCACAAATCTCCAGTTCATTATTAGAAACAATGACTTATTACATAATAAAACTAGATTATTTTCCCCTGCTCAGTACTTACTCATCATCAGTTACTCACATCTCCATGAACATTTCATTTTCTTCATATGTGTGTGTGTGTGTGTGTGTGTGTGTGTGTGTGTGTGTGTGTGTGTGGTGTGTGTGTGTGTGTATGTATCATTTTATCTTTTACTTGTTTTGGTCATTGGACTGTGGCTATGAAGTGTTTTAGTCAGTACTAATGATTTTAAAGCCTGTTATATATTTTTTGCAGTTACTATTGCTGAACCTCTAAGTTATAGGGACATAAATAAACCAACACACCAACACCATTTGTCAAGCAGTGGGGGATGGCACAAACACAAACATACACACACACACCTAAATATATACACATATCTTTTTATTTTTAACTTGTTTCGGTATAAACACACAACAAACTTCTTTCAGTTTTCATCTTCTCACAAGGCTTAGGGTGGCCTGAGTCTATAGTTGAAAAAACACTTGCACAAGGTGCCATACAGTGGGACTGAAACTGGAACCATGTAGTTGGAAAGGAAACTTCTTACCACACGGCCATGACTGAACTCTTCACAAGAGCATTTGTTATGATGGAATTAGTGTCTGTTACTAAGAATAGATGGTTGTAATATATATTTATATAACAGACCTTGCACAAATGAGTCATTATATTGATACAAGCTAACATGTATATAATGCTATTGAATACAATTTCCAAGTTATATGACTTCACTGAAGTTGAATTTCAATAAAATGTCTGTTCTACTTCTCATATTACTGTAATACTATAAATCAACAATTTCACATGGCAACTTAACTACTTTATAATACCAACACTGTCTTACCCTGCACAAGAATCTTTACATGGTCGTTTGCCCCGCTAGAAACAACAGGTGGAATAATTTTGATTATAGATGTACTCAATTAGGGCTTAGTTAGGGGCTAAACAACATCAGCAACAATAGTGCAGCACATGAACATTATCATACAATACATAAACACATAAGCTTTAATACAATACAGCACTATCATACAATACATGTTAGTCTGTTGAAGCAGCCAGGATCGTTCAGTCATCTTGAAGGAATGGAAGGTGACTGATGAGTTATGCAGACTTTGTTTAAAGTGAAGAAGAGTTACATGCCATAAACCTCACTCTCTTGTCTGTGACCATCCTCAATCCAATGGCAAGACCAAGCCAAAACAATTGGGGATGGAGATACGTAGAGTGGACGATCAAGACATCTTACTTGCCTCCTCTTGCTCTCTGCACTCCACAATACCAGCATGATAATTAATCCATAGCTGAGACCTTAATGAGTGCTACTGCTCTTGGTCAGAGTAGACCAGAGAACTGTCGTGGATAAAAAGTGGTCCCATGCACATCAAAACCCTGAAACTTCCAAACTAAGACCCCATTATTGGATGCAGTTTAAAGACACACCCTGGACTAACCGTTGAATATATCACATGACATCATACAACACAAATTATATGTAATATTAATAATAAGGAAATTATTGTATACAGTGCTCAGGTGCACCACAACTTGTCAAAAGTGCATATAAAGTATATGCAGTAATGTACAAATATCTGGAAAGCAAACAGTGTATGAGTCAGATACATGCTTGAGTGTGTATGGAGGGGGGAAAATCAGGTGTAGTGTTGGCGAATCTCAGGAAGCATGGAAGTTTTTAAGGATGCAGAGCTCCGACAACTAACAACTGATGCCAGCAGTCTGTTCCATGCTTCAGCAACTCTTAGCGTGAAAAAATGTTTTCGAAAGTCATGGGAGCTGTGCTGTTTTCTGACTTTGTAAAAATAGCCTTAGATACACAATGTCTGAAAATAGATGAGAAGGGTATGGTTGGAATGCTTTTGATCATAGGTCAGCTTGATCAGGACTACATAACATCAGTGTGACACATAGTCCACTAAAATACACCACACAATTACACTGCCATACAACCATCTTAGTACTATCAACACAAGACTTGTCACTTGGATCTCTTCAACCAGATTCAAAAGCAAATCTTTAATTTGATTGGTCCCTCTCTGTAACCCATGTCACACAGACATGATGTCAACAATTTTAGTCTTTCCTGTTATTACTGCAGGAAGTGCTCTAATGAACTTTTTCTCTTAGTTCCATATCACTTTGTACCATTCCAACTGACTTGAAACTTACAGTGTCTTCATCCAAATGCTGTTATGCTTCTATGGATAAGGAACTTTTTCTAGTCATTGCCTTCTTCCTCGAACTGCCAGACTTTGGAACTCTCTATCATCCCATTGTTTTCCCCCTTCGTATAACCTGAACTCTTTCAAGTTTAAATTTAAATTCATTCCTTTCATCTTAATTTCTCCTTTTTCATAGTCCCTTACACTAAGTGGCTTTTTGCCTTGTTCAGAACTTATAAAAAAGAAAGAAATTGCAGTACTGTACTTGGAGAAGGTGGAAGCACATGGCTTAGTTGTTAGGGTGTTGAACTCATAATCATAAGATTGTTCAGTTCCTGGACCAGGCAATATATTGTGTTCTTGAGGAAATCACTTCATTTCACATTGCTCCAGTCCACTCAGCTGGCAAAAATGAGTAATCTTGTGACGGATCAGTGTCCTGTCCAGGTTTCCATATGCCATGGAAACTGGGAAACCAGCCCTTAAGAGTTGGTACGACTCAAGAAGGAAACTTTAGTTTAACTTTACTTTGAGAAGCAACAATAACTTTCTTTCTCTCAATGAAAATTAATTAACACAAATTAGTACAAATTTTCTTGACTCTAATTAACAACACAAATTCTTTTATTTCATTTATTTTTTTCTTGGATTCCACATGCTTGAGAGTTCCAGTTATCTGAGCACTGGATTAGCAGGAGTTTACTGTACAGTACACAAGCTGAGAGTCTAACATTGGTCCACATTTGTATTGTAGCAACAGCTAAGCTAGTGTTGGGACTGGCAATAAATTGAGAAGAATGAGAAAATTGATTAAACTATATCAGTTTGATCTAGAATTCATGTCACAATGATGTTTGACTCCTATGCATGGAGAATAATTAATGTATAAACTGGTTTCAGCTGTAAATTTTATTCCATTTCATTTTCCATTTTCCTGAAATGTTTCCTTCTATTTTATAGAGAACATCGGTTTAAAACGGGAAAAGTAAAAGAAAGAGTAAAGAAAAAAAGAAAGAAAGATCAGGTGATAATCAATAATAACTGTCTAAATATGATGAGATGTTTAAAAATAGTTTATCTAACAGACAAATGATGATGGTGGTAATGGTGATGGTGGTGGTGGTGGTGGTGGTGGTGGTGGTGGTGGTGGTGGTGGTGGTGGTGGTAGTAGTAGTAGTAGTAGTAGTAGTAGTAGTGGCAGCTGCAGTAGTAGTAGTAGTAATGGGCGTTGGTGGATGTATCTAGGTGAGGGGGTTTGCAGCAATGTTGGTGGTGATGAATATGTATTTGATGATGAGAATGCTAATGGAGGTGGGCGGCAGCACTGGTGGTGGTGGTGGTGGTGGTGGTGGTGATGGTTGCAGTGGTGGTAATAGGGAATCTGGTTATACTAAGTATATTGTTATTGATTAACATAAAATATTCATTTTTATATTTATTACTTTATTCTAATCACTGATGGTAGTGTCATTGTTGTTGCTGTTTTTGTTAGGATGGTGGACAGCAAGATTGGTAGATTTTCTGATAAGATAGCTTGCAGTATTTAGTTACATTCCTTTATGTTCCAAGTTTCAAATTAGAACCAACTTTGTCTTAACCCTTTGCCTGTCTAAAGCATTTTCATAAGTTTGTCCTAAACGTCAATGCTTGTTCACAAGCTTAGAGTTAGCCCCTGTTTCCTACGTTTTCAGTAATATAAAGCTTTCCTTTCCTAGATCCATGGAGGTGCAATGGCCCAGTGGTTAGGGCAGCGGACTCTCGGTTGGAAGATCGCGGTTTCAATTCCCAAACTGGGCGTTGTGTGTGTTTATTGAGTGAAAATGCCTAAAAGCTCCACGAGGCTCCAGCAGGGGATGGTGGTGACCCCTGTTGTACTCTTTCGCCACAACTTTCTCTCACTCTCTCTTCCTGTTTCTTGAGTAACGCTGCAATGGACTGGCATCCTGTCCAGCTGGGGGGGGGGGAACACATATGCCACAGAAACCGGGAAACTGGGCTAATGAGCCTGGCTAGGCTTGATAAGGGCGACGTTTGCATAGATTCCAAGTTATTCTGATGGTTGGAAAAAAAATTGGGAATGTGTATTGTATATGATGCACATGTGATATGCTGGACAGGCGCAAAGGGTTAAATCTTTAGGTGGTGGTGGTGGTGGTGAAGAAGAGATTCAGTGAAATAAGCATCACTCAAGTACTGGAATCAATTGAATTGATGACACCCACAACCATCCCAAATTCAAGACCTTGTGCCATTATTAGACACCATTGTTATTGTTGTTGTACTTGTTATAATATTATAATTATTGCATGGGATAGCGAATTACAGAAATGTAATTACTGATATAAAGTTTTCGATTTGTCATTGTCAGCAACAATTTGAAGGAGAGGTTTTGTCAGTTCTGTGGTAAAACATTTTTTCTTAATAGATATTGATTAAATATTTTTTGCTTTGTGTTTATATTTTCTTCATTCATTTTTCTTTCTTTCTTTCTTCTTTTTTGAGTCTTTTTTTTTGTATTCTAGATATAGATGTTAGTTCTTAGAGCTATCAATGTCTAATCAAAATAAATAGCACCAGAAACAGTTTGTTTGGCCAGAATTGATTTATTCAAATCTGTGCGCTGAAGCATAACATCCAAATTATTGGCAGCTACAAGTCTACTGTTTATGGAAAGCATGATGGGAATATTTATTAGAAACAATCAAATTTAAATTTTTTTAATGTGTTTCTATTTTGAGAGTGAATATAATCTTCTATCTTCTCTTATTTTGCTTTATTTTGGAGGAATTTTCACAGACGGTCCTCTTGTTGTAGCAGTAATTGGTATGCTATAAAACAGAGCTAACATACCATTTCTTTTGCAATGTTGTAGTTGCATTATGGCAACTGAAATTCTTTTGAAGTGTTTCTATTCTGAGAGTGAATGTAATCTATCTTCCTTTGTTTTGCTTTATTTTGGAGAAATCTTTCACAGACAGTCCTCTTATTGTAACAGAAATTTGTACAGTATGAAACTTAAACTTGGCATCACACACTATTTCTCTTACAATGGTGTAAGTACATTATGGCATTTGATATGATATAGAATTGCAGGATCTGGATTTGTATTGATTAGAGAAGACGATGAGGAATTTAGGTAAAATTATATGGTCTTTAGTTTATTTTCTCCAATCCAAAGAATCCACAAAAGATAAACAAAATAGGTTCCTTTAGGGAAAGTAACGTAATATTTTTATCTTGTGTCCCGCACCTTTAGATATCATTGTTATTCCTTCTGTATTTGACATATTGCTGCTATTTGTCCCCTCTTTTACCCTTTCTGGAAAAGTTGTAGAGCACCTGACCATTGCCAGCAAAAAATTCTTTAGAATCATTAGAACATCAGACAAAATGCCTTGGACATACGAAGGTGGTATCAAAAAGTTGCCGGACTAGTTCTGTAGCACACCAACAGATGGCAGCACACAGTTGTGCACTCAGTGAGAGCTAATAATCACCTTCATAAGGCAGTGTACTGAGTAACTTCACTGTGTTTATTTCACAAGTTGTGAAATTATGTTTCTTATTTCTTTATTACCCACAAGGGGTTAAACATAGAGGGGACAAACAATGACAAACAAAGGAATTGAGTTAATTACCTCGACCCCAGTGCGTAACTGGTACTTATTTAATCGACCCTGAAAGGATGAAAAGCAAAGTCGACCTCAGTGGAATTTGAACTCAGAATGTAACGGCAGACAAAATACCGCTAAGCATTTTGCCAGGTGTGCTAACGTTCCTGCCCACTCGCCGCCTTAAGTTGTGAAATTTATGTTTCCGTGATCACATTTATACTGTAGTCTGCGATTTTGTCATGGACAGGAACAAAGAGCCAACGTGATATTTTGTGTTAAATGTGGGAAGTCTGCTACAGAGACATTGAGCATAATTCAGCAAGCTTACAGTGATGAGGCAATGGGTTGTATACAATGTTTTGAGTGGCACAAATGCTTCAAAACCAGAAGAACATCCCTGGAAGACGATGAGTGATCTGGAAGACCTACTACGAGCATCACCCCAGGAAATGTGGTATTGTGCATTGAGAATTCATCTCCCAGGGCCAGAGGATCAATTGAGAGTTCTACTGCAACGTTTTGAAGTGTTTGAGGGAGGATATTCAGCAAAAGCATCTTGTCACCGAGCTCTCCTCACTTGAGAGTTTCTCACCAAAAACCACATGGTATCACTTCTGCACCTGCCCTATTCACCAGATTTAGTACCCTCAGACATATTCACACACATACATTCACACACACACACACACACACACGCATACACAAACAAACATACATATGAAGGGCTTCCATACAGTTTCAGTCAACCAAATTCATTCACAAGGTATTGGTCAGCCCAGAATAATAAAAGACACTTGTCCAAGACACTTGTCCAAGGTGCCAGGTTGTAAGACTGAACCTGAAACCACATGGTTACAAAATGATCTTCTTAATCAAGCCCTTGAGAGAGGCATGAATGTCATATTTGCATTTCCTTCTCATTTAGAATATAGACCTTTTGTTCATAATTAAAAAAAAAAACTCAATATTTTTTTTTTTAATTCTGTTGTATCTAGACAAAAGCATGGCTGTATGGTAAGAAAATTGCTTCTCTACCACATGATTCCGAGTTCAGTTCCACTATGTAGCACCTTGGGCAATTGTCTTCTACTATAGCCTTGGGCTGACCAAAACCTTCTGAGTGAATTTGGTAGACTGAAACTGAAAGAAGCCCATCATGTGTGTGTGTGTGGTGTGTGTGTGTGTGTGTCTTTATGTCTGTATTTATACCCCACCACTGTTTAACAACCAGTGGTGGTGTGTTTACGTTCCTATAACTTAGCAGTTCAACAATAGAGACTGATAGAATAAGTACTAAGCTTAAAAGGAAAAAAAATAGGCACTGGGATTGATGCATTCAGCTAGAAATTATTCAAGGTGGTGTCCTAGCATGGCCACAGTCTAATGACTGAAACAAGTAACAGATAAGAAATCTACTTTTATTATATGTAATTGAACAATGAAATCTGGAAACCACAGAAATGTTGTGATAGATAATAAATAAGTAAATACATAAAATAAGATAACTTCAGCAGGCAGAGGTCTGCTTGAAATATCAGAACTAGCATCTCCCTATATGTACGTGACATTGACTTATTTTAAGAATTTTATATCTTATAGCTTCACTTGTCTCTTTATATCATGATTTATATCCCATTTCATCCATGTTTGTCTTTACTACTTACTGCAGCCAGTAAACAATTAGAATATTTAAGACCAGAAGAAGTTTCTTTGGAAGGAAGGAGTCAAAAACGTCAGTCATAACATTATCTATTTAATAGAGGTTTACAACAGCTTATTAATAAGCCTGGCATTGACAGACACTCTGTGATGTTTTGTTGTTTTTACCCTTTTCATTTATCTATAGACACCATAGCATTAATTATAAATGCTACTTTACTGAATAATTGTGACAAGTGGTTAATAATTATTCTAAAATGATGCTATCTTGTTGATGTCTGTCTGTGAGGAAAGCATAAACACAATGTTGTTTTTATTGGCAGAATCTTAAGAACATCAGACAAAATGCCTTATAATATTTCCTTCAGCTCTTTATGCTCAGAATTCAAAACCCCTCAAGGTCAACGTTGCCGGTCATTACTCTTAGGTCAATAGATGTTGATGTAACTAACAATTCACCCCTCTCTTCAGAATTGCTAGCTTTGTGCAGTGGTGAACTGGTGAAATCATTAGATCATGAGAAAAAGATTTCAGTTATCTATGTTCTGAGTTCAAATTCTAGCAATGCTTTTCATTTATTCAGGGTCAATAAAATAAGTACCAGTCAAGCACTAGGGTTACTGTAGTCAACTACCCTCCTCTCCCTAAAATTTCAGACCTTGTGTCTATAGTAGAAAAATCATCATCATCATCATTATTTCATTGTCTTTGCACAGCTTCTAACACTGGAGATGTGCTATGGTGCCAGTTGTTCACTACCAGTGAACTAAGGTAACACCCCTTATTTTTTGAGTACTATCTGGAGTATTCAAGTGGTTCCAAGCAGTGCTGTTTTCTGCAAGTGCTCCACCCTTATTGCAGCCCCTATTTGTTCCATGTACTTCTCAAGATTTTTATTCACTGTTCCCAGAGCTCCAACAATTATTGGTACTACCACCATATTTTTCAGCAACCACTACTGCTTAACCTTCCATGCTAACCTATCATATCTATCGACTTTTCTTCCTTCCGTATTGTGTATCTTGTTGTCAGCTGGGCATGCTATATCTATGATCCAGCATCGTTTGCTTTCTTTCTCAATTAACACTATGTCTGGTTTCCTATTCTCTATCTCATGGTCCCACTGAATCATAAAATCCCATAGGATCTTTGCATTATCATTTTTGATGATGCCTTTGGGTTTATGTTCATACCACTTTTTCGCTCTGTTACAAAGTATCTATTACTATATTGTCATGACATCTCTTATATTCTTTCTGGGATAGTGGCATACATTGACTGGCAATATTCCATATGGTTTCACCACTTTGCCCACAAATTCTGCACTTATTACTTTCTGATGTGTTGTCTACTCTGTATTTGATGTAATTGGTTCTTAATGCTTGCTCTTGGGCAGTCATCTTTACCATAAAGTTTGAAGTCATCCATGAATAAAAAGTGGTTTGACATTTTGTTGGCAGCTCTTGAATTCTGTTCATATGGCAGGACTCCATTTTCTCCAGATTCCATACACTGACTCTGTGACAATTTCAGTCACTAATTTCCACATAACTAGCAAGCAGGATATTGGCCTGTAATTGTCTACCATGTTGCCTTTTTCACTGTTTTTTAAGCACAGCACTACCCATTGTCAACCGCTCTGGTGTTATTTGGTCAGCATTTAACAAGGTGTTTGAGTTGTGCAGCTATTTATGCACAACATTCACCAAATCTTTTGATCCAGTAGCCTTGAACTCCATCTGATCCTGGGACCTTCCAGTTGCCCATTTTTTTGCTGATTTCCTTCACTTCCCTAACTGAAATGACTAGTTCTGCCTGTTTTTGACAGACTACTGTTTGTTTCAGTTCTTGCAACCATTCAGCATCCTTCTTGTCTTTGCTCCAGATGTCACTCCAAAACCTTTGACTTTCAATGTTATCTGGTATCAACTTTTCATCTGTACACTCTCCACATATTTATGTATAGAATCTCTTCTGATCTACTCTGAATAACCTATTCTACTGATATATCTTCATTCTTTGGTTGTATCTTACCATCTTTGCTTTCTTTGCAATGAGGTGTTGTTTCAGTTCCTCCATTACCACTTTCAGGCTCTTTCATTCAATATCATACTTCCTGTTCAGTTCCCTGTATTTGTGTTCACTTTTAAGTTCCCCCTTCTCTTTTCAGCCTAACACAGAAATGTCCTTTGAGAGCATATCTAACTCTGACTGTATTCTTCTTTTCCACCATGGATTTTTTTCTTTTGTCACTCCCATTATATTTCTTTTTCTTGACATCAACACCCACATTTTCTACAACAACAATACTTGCCTTGATCAAATTATTTGATATTTTTTGTTCTGATGTATTTCAGAATTTCATTCACATTTTTTGTTTTTTGGTTCAATTTCCACTGATCAACCTTTTTAAACTTGCAAATAATGTTGCTATCACTCTTCTGTAGCCTTGCCTTTATTCTGTTGTAGATTGACTTTCGCCCATCTGTCATGTTACCATTAGTTTTATTGTTTTCTTCCAGACCATCGATATGTCTCTAACCGAGCAAGCTATCACTGTTTCTTTCCTGTGGTTTATTAGAGATCTCACCTCTGTCTTCTGCTATGAGATTACTTTTATCACTAAGGACTGTATTTTCATCATTTCTTCTGCTGCTGTTTTCCAGTACCTGCCTTTTGATAGCTTCAATCTCTACCTCAGTGAACCAACAATTTTTTCTTATTGCTCTAGCTTGATCACATAATTTCTGTTCCCTGAGTTGAAACAATTCTCTTTCTCACCATTGATCATACATATGCTGTTGGTATCCCCTAATATGAGCAACATTTTTGTCTGCAGGGTTACTCACTCCATGACCACACCATTGACTTGTTTGTTCCATCTATGCTATGTGTGCTGGTCCCTTGCTGGATAACGACAGGCTGGAGTCAGACCAATATCTCTAAGCCTGCTGGGTGCAACACTGTTACCATTAAGGGCTTCAGTTTCATTACCACTGTTATTCTCAATATTTTGTTTTTTCATTATCACTCATATGAGGTAGCAATTATCAGGTTGCGCAATTACATGTTTTTATTGTGACACCATCACTAGATGTATCATCAATCAGGAGATGGGGATATTCCAACTGCTCCCTTTCATTATTATTATTATTATTATCATCACTGATATTATTATTTTCATATTTTTACTATATGTCATTGTTAATATTTCCTCTGATCCAACATGAGTTTTGGCTAAATTATTATTATTATTATTATTATTATTATTATTATTATTATTATTATTATTATTATTATTATTATTATTATTTTCATTTATTATTAAAAGGTATTATTAAATGTTTAGTTTCAACTTTTGTCTTGTACTTGAGATAATCATAAATATGTGAGGAATAGTAGGAGGAAGAGTAGCAGCTTGGTGAATAGACCAAATTCTACAGGTCTGTAAATAGATTTGGCAGATGGTGAAGAGGGCAGTAATGGACATTCCTGTGCTATAAGGAGACAAAAGAGGCCCCACACCCTTGGGGTCAGCAGAGGTCAAATGTGTTACCTTGTGCTATTTTTAATAACTGATAGAAAAATAATATATATATATGTGTGTGTGTGTGTGTGTGTGTGTGTGTGTGTGTGTGGTGTGTGTATGCATATGTATATATACTGATGTTCACATAGTTGAATTTTTGAATTCCTGAATTTTTTTTATTTTATATGTTTTACTGTGGTTTACAGTTTTTGTAATTATGCAGTTTATATATATTGGCAGATGCTTACCTCCTAAATTTTTTTATTGTGCATTTAATTTTGTTACGTAAACATGTAAACTTATCATCATTATCATTATTATTATTATTATTATCATCATCATCATCATCATCATCATCATCATCATCATCATTATTATTATTGCTGTTGTTGTTGTTGTTACTATTATTATTATTATTATTATTATTATTATTATTATTATTATTATTATTACCTCCACCTTAGTGAAGGCAGAGGTATTGTTTTCAGTCATGTTTGTTTGTTTGTCCATTGACAAAATATCTCAAGGACCGCTGGATGGATTCAGATGAAACTTTCAGGGATGTTTGTCCTTGTGACTGGCATGAACTGATTAGATTTTGGGATTGATCTGGTACAGGACAAGGATTCTGGATTATTTTTCTAGTTATTTTTACTTAATTTTTGAGAGCAGTTGGGTTTATTTTTAGCATTCTCATTTCTGAGAACAGCCGAGTTTATTTCAGATATTCTCATTTTAAAATCCTCTCCAGCTAATCATTGAGAGGGCGTTGGTGTTGCCTTGGCGGATGTTTGTACTGAGTGATCTTGTTATTATTATTATCATTTTTATTTCAGGTATTGCTGTAATTCTTGGAGTATTGCATGTGTAGTTGGCTTGCTACCTGCAGCCTATGGTACCATGCTATCTGTTCTTTTTAACTATTTGATTATCATCATCATCATCATCATCATTATTATGAAGACAGCAAGCTGGCCGAATTGTTAGCATGCCAGGCAAAATGCTCAACAACATTTCATCCATCCTCAACAATATTCAACACATCTTTGGTGCACAAAACACTACTGCAGATGCACTGGCCCATCTGTCAATTAATTCTTTATCATCCACTGTGGATATCAACCTCAATGTTTTGTCCTCTGAGCAACCTCCTCAGGACTCAATCAAGATATCTTCTCCTGAACTTGTGACTTTCAAATTCAAATATTTGCCTGTGCCAACCACTGACAAGCATGTTTTGTGTGATGTATCAACAGATTCTCTTCGTCCCTTCATCCCAGAGACAAGCTGTGTTCGAAGCCCAGCATAATCTATCGTATCCTGGAGCCTCAGCCTCAGTGAAGCTCATTACAGCTAGTTTCTTCTGGCCAACATGAGACATGATGTCACTGACTGGTCTCACTCTTGCCTCTACTGCCAAAGGTCAAAGGTGCATAAACACATTCATGCCCCTCTCGGCACCTTCAGCACACCAGATGCATGCTTCCCTCACATCCACATTGGTCTTGTTGGACCCTGGCCCATCAGATTGTATATATATATATAAGTGCCTGTCATTTTCTCATTCTTGTATACTTACCTTTTCTTGCATTTGTAATATTGCTTTTCTTGATGTATTCATGTTTTACCCTTGTTTGAACATTTCTTTCTGCATTTTTCTTCCATTTTTTTTCTTGCTGCATTACTGTTGCTTGTATCAACTTGTAGTCTGAGCAGAGGGGGTACTGCAGCATATGAAAAAAGTTATTTTAGTTGTCATGTCATAGCACAGTTGTGTTATGGCATCCTCCTGGGTCCATATGAATACTAAAGGCAGTTCTCTACCTATGAAGTGAAGTTAGCAGAAAAATGGCAGACCATCAACATCGCTTCTTCATCATGGACAGTTTTTCACACCAACTTCATGCAGCAAACTTTGAATTACATTGGCTCTCAACTTGTCACATCATGAACAGCCTATTTCATCTATGCCAACTTTGCTCCATGAAATTTTGGATGACATCAGCTCACTACTCTGATCATGTTATGAGCAGTATATTTTTGTTTACGCTAGCTCCATTCCTTTTAGCTTATAATGACTCCCAACTGAATCCATATCTCAAATGTAAGTTATAACGCTTTCTCTGATCATGCACACATACACTTACTGCTTGTCAGCTCTCATTAATGAGAAATATTTTTCTTTAAAATTTGCCTTCTGATATTTGCCTCTTACCAACTTTCATATTAGTGACCACGCTCACTAAATTGGTGATACTATAATTGGACATGCACTAAAGTACTAGGCGATCTGTTCTTTTCAACTATCTAATTATTATTATTATTATTATTATTATTATTATTACTTTTTTTTTCTTCTTTCAAATTTGCTTCCATTCCTTGCCGAGTGTCTTCCCGACTCCTAGGGCAAAGAAACTCATAGTATACATTGGTAGGCCATTAAACCAAACTCAGTAGTTCGTTCATTTTTTTTTTTTTTTAAGTTAAATTAAAATACATGAGCAGCAACAGTTCTCACATCGACAATGCTCTTCTCAATACATGTGATGTACCAGTTAAGACAATCTTTTGCACTTCTTGCAGGGATGGTAAGCCAGGGATCATTCTCATATAATTTTCGGTTCCCTTCTTGATCATTCCTAGTGCTCTTACGATCACTGGTATTGTAACCGCCTTGAGATGCCACATTTTCTCAATTTCAATGAGTAGGTCTTTATATTTTCTGAGCTTGTCAAACTCTTTCGCTGAGACATTATGATCACAGGGGATGCTCATGTCGATCAATAAGCAAACTTTATTGTTTTGGTCTTTCACAACAATATCTGGTTTATTGGCCTTGATGGTTCGGTCTGTATGTACTGGAAAGTCCCACAGAATGGTTACATTTTCTCCTTCAGTTACAGCCTCAGGGTGGTGATTATACCACTTGTCGGCAGTTTTGATATTGTAATGTCGACTTATTAGCCAGTGGAGATATTGGCCAACTCTGTCATGTCTTAATTTATACTCCACTGGTGCTAAGACTTTACATCCAGAGATTAGGTGGTCCACTGTTTCAATCATGTCGTTGCAGAATCGGCATTTTGGGTCTGCTCCATTTTTCATCACATTGGCCTGGTAGTTCCGGGTTAATAGGCTTTGATCTTGAGCAGCCAGGATGAAACCTTCGCTCTCTGCTTTTAGCCCTGAGCTCCGTAGCCACTGATGGGTTTGCTTCTGGTCAACATCAGCTTGTTTGCTGTGGGTCACATATTTGCCATGCAGAGGTTTCTCCTCCCACCTATCAGCCAATTGCTTGTGCGCTTTTTTCATTGCCATCATTTTCACCTTCTTTGCAACAATAGTTGCCATACTTCCCTCGGGTTGTTCAGTTTGGGTATCCTGCACGAGATCAATAGCAAATTTTTTGCTTTCCTTTATGATAGAATGAAGCTTCTTTCGTCTCTCGTGATTTTCCACGAGCTTTAGCATCCAGTCATTCGATATTTCGAGATATTTGGCCAGTCCAATTGTGGTTGTTTTGTAAGCTAGTTCAAATTGGATCAGGCCTCGACCTCCTTGGGCTCTGGGAAGGTAAAGGCGATCTACATCTGCCTTTGGGTGGTGCATCCTATTACAACTCAGCAGCTTGCGTATTTTCCTATCTATATTCTTTACTTCACTCATATTCCAGTTCAACACATTGTAGCTATAAGTAACAACTGGAACTGCTAAGGAATTTATAGCTAACACCTTGTTACGTGCATTTAGTTCAGATTTCAGGACTGCACGAACTCTCCTATAACATTCCTTCCTGATTTTCTCTTTCATGCTTGCATGCTGAATACCAGAACCTTCATTTATCCCTAAATATTTGTATGTTTGTTCTTGCTCAAGCTCTCTTATGACTGTGTCAACATCTAACACGACTGAATTTGTGGTCTTCACTTTCCCTTCCTGGAAAATGGCCTTGGCACACTTCTCAAGTCCAAACTCCATCCCAATGTCATCGCTGAATGCTTTCACTGTGCGCAATAGGCCTTCAAGTTCATTATTGTCTTTACCATAAAGTTTTAAGTCATCCATATAAAATAGATGGCTTATTTTTTTATTGGCAATTTTATACCCATACCCTGTTCTGTTTAATTCACTTGTAAGGGGTATTAGGGCTATGCAGAATATTAAAGGTGAAAGTGAGTCACCTTGAAAAATTCCACAGTTGATGTTTATATTTTCTGAGGCAAGTACTCCATTAGAGTGGTATAATTGGAGATTCGTATTCCACAACGACATATTGTGCTTCAGGAAGTTTGAAATCACAGGGGAAATTTTGAAGATGTCCAGCGATCTCAAGATCCATGGATGCGGTATACTGTCAAAGGCCTTTTTATAGTCAATCCATGCGGTGCTGAGATTTCTGCGCTTGTGACAGTTCTCAAGGATCATACGGTTGATTAGCAGTTGATCTTTGCATCCGTAAGAGCCTCGGCGGCACCTTTTTGTTCAATGGGGAAAATATCGTTCTTCTCCATGAATGCATATGTGTTCTCCGCCAGGATAGATGTTAGGATTTTATACGTGGTGGATAGACAGGTTATAGGCCGATAGTTTTTTGGAAGGTTGGTTTCGTTATTCTTTGGGAGTAGGTAAGTAATGCCACTTGCTAACCATTCAGGTGTTTTCTTTGGGTCTCTCATAATTCCATTGAGCAGCTGAACTAGCTTACCGTGTGTGCATGGGAGCGATGCGAGCCAGAAATTCGGCACCCTATCTTTACCGGGGGATTTCCAATTATGGGCCTTCGTGAGTGCCTTTCTTAGGTCTGCTATTGTGATGTCTTCCCATGCTTGTTGTTGTAAATTTTGGTAGGATCCTTCAGTTTGTATAATCCGGTCTGCATTTATGTGTACGTCTTCTTGTCACTCCAAATCCTTTTCCAAAAGTTTTGAACTTCTTCCATGGGAGGGGGGTCTTTAACGGTTACTTTCTCCTTCCCTATTTCTCTGTAGAATTTTTTGGCATTGGATGTGAACAGCTTATTTTGCTTGTAAAACTTGTTTCTCTTCTCAAATCTTCGTATTCTTTGGGCTTTTGCTTGGACTTTTTGTTCAGCGTTTCTTTTATTGATATCAGTTCTTCTCTTGGTGAGGATCCAAATTTTCTCTTCATCTTTCTTCCTGTTCTGGATCTTACATCATTTCCACATATTAGTTCATTTAATATTGATATTTCCCCTCATGAATTCAATCTCTTTTTCAATTTTACTTCTCCAGGTTTGATTTCTTCCCAGGTTTTGTTTTCTTTGTTTTTTGGGGGGCATACAGCTGGTTTCAATTGCCCTAGCAGAAGCGTAAATAATTTCATTTAACTCAGTAAAATCAGGTTTTAATTCTCGTATTATTTCATTTGTTACATAGTTGCCAATTTGGATTTGTTTTTTATTTTGGTTTGTATTTGAGAGTTTATGAAGTGGTTCTCTATCATTCATACTTGTATGTCTTACAACTTCAAGCGTATTCAGGATTTTCTGCCTCATTTCTGCCATAGACTCTCTGTGTTCTTCAGCAAATGTGAGATCTTCAGTTACTGTTGTTTTTTTTTCGTTTTCCTGGCTATCTTTAACAGGTACAATAGAATTCTTGTATCTTCAGGCCTTTGCGTACTTTGGTCAGATGGCAGTCTTTCAATAAGCCTCGTGGCGGGCTATACTGTTCATCTGATTCTTCATTTCCTTTGTGTCTTATATTTATGTCATTTTCCGTTGCGTGCTTGATCGCGCTTATTTCACTGTCTGTGAGTCTGTTATTTCTAAGGATATCCCTCCTCACATTTGCTAATTTGTTCTCGTCCAAATAGGGCCTACTGTCTTGATTCCGTGTTCTCCATATACTGTAAGAGTTTGCGGTGTGTCTCTCTTGAGATGGCCTACCTAATGCATAGTAATAAGCGTATATTACTTCTTTATACTCTTCTCGGGTCCATTTGTTCCGCTTACATTTTTCTTTCTGTGGTGGTTGTGGTGGTGAACTTGGAGGGCTCGAGTTGGGGGATTTCCCATTCAAGTGACCATCCATGTCCGTATTCGGAGAAAAGTTTGTGCCAGTTGATGACTTTTCGATCCCTGGCTGGCTCTTCCCTGGGGGCCGCGCTTCCAGATTAACCATAGGACAAGCGATTTGGCATACTGATTTAGTTTTCCTTTTAGTTTCCAAAAACATTTTGGTGCTACGATAATGTTATCATTTTTTAGCTTTGATTGGCTCGTGGGGAGACGGCCATCATTGCCGTTACAATTATAATCGTACCATTATAGCAGCCGTAGTCGGCTTATTATTGTTATTATCATCACCATTATTATCACTATCATCATTATCACCACCATTACCATCATCATTATCATCATCACCATCACCACCATCATCATCAATGATATTGTTTTATGTGTAGTCACAGCAGTATCTTATTATTGTTATTTTTGTTTTTTATCATTATCACCATCACAGTAGTGTCTGTCTGTCTCATTGGCTGGCTTGGTGGTTGGCTGGCTGACTGTCTTCAATGCCAGAGTTCTTGCCTGTCAAATAATACTTTCATATTTGGTTAACAATAGAGCCATGGTGAGGTTTGTGTTGGTTGAACTCTTTGAGTGTGTGTGTGTGAGTAGATAGATAGATAGATTATCAGCACAATTACTATCATTATTATCATCATCACCATCACCATCAGTGATATTTTTTTTTTTTTTTTTTTTTTAGGTGGGGTCCTATCGGTCAAAAAAAGTTCAGATGTTTACTACTAGTAGGCTTAAGAAAAATTAAGGAAGGGCTGTTCTGTATTGTTTGTGAATAGAGAAGTTGTGTTCGACCAGAGAGAATCTTAGCATCATCATTTTTTTTTTTTTTTTCAATGTGCGTTTGTATTATTGCAATAAAAAGTGTTTGTATATTTCGTGTAAGGTAATATTGTGGAGGTTGAAGTTGACTTTTCTAGAGATGTTTGTATGTCCAGTTAGAAGAACAGGTGTGTTTTTACAATAAAAAGTATATGTTTACATTTATATTTGAATATTCTGGGAGGAAGCAAAGAAAAGTCAGATTTTCATAGAAAGTTTTAGGGTTTTGTAAGTCCACAAAAAGAAAAGAAAAAGAAAAGCGTGATGTTTTTAGAGAGAAGAAAAAAAAAAAAGGATGTTTACAGAGGCAATTGTGGGTATCAAAGTTTTTAAAGCTGGTCGAATGTATGATTGAAAACTGTAGATATGTAAATTTGTAAATTTTCTTAACTTATTTTGAAGGGCTGTTCTGTATTATTTGTGAATAGAGAAGCTGTGTTCGACCAGAGAGAATCTTAGCATCATTATTTTTTCCATGTGCGTTTGTGTTATTGCAATAAAAAGTGTTTGTATATTTCGTGCAAGGTAATATTGTGGAGGTTGAAGTTGACCCCTCTAGAGATGTTTGTATGTCCAGTTAGAAGAACAGGTGTGTTTTTGCAATAAAAAGTATATGTTTACATTTATATTTGAATATTCTGGGAGGAAGCAAAGAAAAGTCAGATTTTCATAGAAAGTTTTAGGGTTTTGCAAGTCCACAAAAAGAAAAGGGTGATGTTTTTAGAGAGAAGAAAAAAAAGGGTGCTTACAGAGGCAGTTGTGGGTATTAAAGTTTTTAAAGCCGATCGGATGTATGTTTGAAAGCTGCAGATATGTAAATTTGTAAATTTCTTAACCCACTTTGAAGAGAATTTCAAATACTCACAAGGTATTGTAGATGTTCCAGTCTTTGAGAGTTATTTTTCCCCGTTGCTAAACTGGCCCATATTAGTGGTTCTATGGCTTTCGGCCACCGAACTGTCAGAGCAGTGAGGAACATGTCCAGCCGCTGTCAAGGCTGGCGCTCTATCTCTTCTTCTTCTACTTCTTCTTCTTCTTCTTCTTCTTCTTCTTCTTCTCTTCTTCTTATTATTATTATTATTATTATTATTATTATTATTATTATTATTATTATTATTATTATTATTATTATCATTATTATTATTCTTTTTTTTTATTTCAGGTTTTATTGTAATTCATGGAGTCTTGCATTTGTAATGAGCTGGCTGTCTGCAGTCTATGGTACCATGTTGTCTGTCCTTTCCAACTATCTATTTATTATTATTATTTATTATTTATTATTAAGGTGGTGAGGTGGCACACGGAATAAAATTTATAACAGCATTTGGTCCGTCTTCATGTTCTGAGTTCAAATTCTACCGAGATCAACTTTGCCTTTCATCCTTCTTTTGGGATTGATAAAAAAAAGTATTAGTTGAGTACCAGAGTTGATGTTATCAACTTAAACCCTCCCTACAAAATTTCAGGCTTTGTGCCTTTAGTAGAAAGGATTATCATTATTATTTAAGATGTTGCACAGTATCCAATATCATTATGTTAGTTTCATGGTGGAACTGACCGTGTAGTTCTATGCAGAGTAGAGTTTCTTCTCCCTCATTGGCTCTTCCTGATTGGAATTCATTAGCACCCTCAAGTCCAATTTTGATAAATCCTTCTGCATTCTTTTCTACTCTAGGCACAAGGCCTGAAATTTGATGGGTGGAGGCCTGTCAATTAGATTGACCCCAGTATGCACCTGGCACTTAATTTATCAACCCCAAAAGGATGAAAGGCAAAGTCGAACTCGGCAGAGTTTGAACTCAGAACGTAAAAACAGACAAAATACTGCTAAGCATTTTGCCTGGTATGCTAACTTTCTGCCAACTCGCCGCCTTTAAATCCTTCTGCATTAGCAGCATACTGTAGCAGGTCTTGTTTGCTGCTTACCAAATATTCCTCCATGTTTCTTCTTTCACTGTTGATGTACTCCTGTATGCTAATCAGTCCGTGTCCACCTTTACACCTCTTTATGTAGAGCCTGTGTATATTTGCCTTAGGGTGGAGGGCACCATGGATTGTCATTGTCTTTCAGATTGTGCATTCGAGTTGGTTAATCTCTGCTTGTGTCGATTTCAGGATGGGTGCACTCTAGCAGACTACAACAACAGCCTATATGTTGATGGCAGTCACAAGGTTCCTTCGGTTGAGTTTTGATCTCAAGAGAAGATTGAGGCACTTCAAATATGCAGTGATGACCTTGTTTTTCATTTCTCAATACAAGATATTATCCAGCTCCAGGATCCCAAGGTACTTGTACCCATCATTGTCCGGGTTTTCCATTCTCTCTCTGTTTGGCAATTCAAAAGGTCCATGAATGAGGGTTGTTTAAGGTTGATGAACAAAACACCCATATTACCAGAGGTGAATTATTCAAACCCCAAGGAAATCCTCTCAACACATGGTTATGATGCCTCCCCACTACTACTGCTTAGAGATGCACATATCATCAGCCACTAAGGGACATGCTCCACTTGTTAAGGTCAAACAACTGACAAGCACGTCTGTAGTATTGAGCAGAATATTTGCTGTAGCCCATATTTTTACACCAAGGCAAAACATGTACATGATGACACTTCCAATCAGTTAAGATCAGAATTCCTGAGAGCCAGTACCTGGTACAGCATCAGGGCATTTATTATTATTATTATTATTATTATTATTATTATTGAGGGAGAGAGCAGAGCATGCCATCAAAGTGACACTGGGGTAAAATATACGAAGCCCAGTATACCCATCATGACTACTTGTCTGAAAAGGGTACACCAGGCACATGCATCACAACCATATGTGCATGACATGATGATCTCATATCAAGATTAACAGCACATGAACTTGCAAGTGGAGCCCAGTTACAGTTTTCTTCAGGTCAAATAGCCCATCCCACTCAAAAGGCCCCTGAATGTTGAACAAAACACCCACATTTCCAAACCCAAAAGAATTCCTTTTGACACATAGCTATGATGCTCCCCACTACTTCTACTCATGATCAGAGATGCAGATAACGTCAGCCACTAAGGGACATGCTCAGCTAGTTAAGGTCAAGCAACTGACTAGCAAACCTATGGTATTGAACAGAATATTTACTGTAGCCCATCTTTTATACCAAGACAAAACAAAGTACATGATAAAACTTCCATTCAGTTAAGATGAGAAGCCATGAAAGCCACTACCTGGTACTGCATCAGACATTTATTATAATTATTATCATTATTATTATTATTACAATTTAAGGCAGTGAGCTGGGCAGAATCATTAGCATGCCAGACAAGATGCTTGGCAGTATTTTGTCCATCTTTATGATCTGAATTTAAATTCTCCAGAGGTAGAGTTTGCCTTTCATACTTTCAGGTTCAATGAAATAAGTACCAGTTGAGCACTGGGGTTGATGAAATCAACTAGTCCCCTCCCACCAAAATTTCAGACCTTGTGCCTTTAGTAGAAAGGATTATTATTACTGTTACTATTATTATTATTATTATTATTATTATTATTATTATTATTATTATTATTATTATTATTATTATTATTATTATTATTTATGGTTTCTTTTCATTATAACTTAATTTCAGCTGCCTTAGTACCAGGCATCCTCCAGAGGCCAAGAGTAGCAAGGGCACCTTTGTTTTGCTAAGCATGCTAAAATTATCACATTCATTCTGTTTCAGATGGAGAGTGCTTTCCGTTTCTGGTAGATAAGCTCTGATCTTGCGCTGCAATAACAAATCCCCACTGTCCATGTCTACTGTACCATCTCCTATATGTCAGCCCTAGTGGCTAATAAATGAAATAATGATAATGATAATTATTATTATTATTATTATATTATTATTATTATATTATTATTATTATTATTATTATTATTATTATTATTATTCCTTCGTAACACAGTGTAGGTAAAAACGTACCAGAGTCTTTAGTCATCAGTCAAGTCACAACAAGTACTTCAGATAGATAGTACTTTCCTTAAGATGTGCACTGTGTCCAATAAAGCTGCTTTTTGCAAGACATCAATCTTTCATAGGAGTTCCAGTTGCCTGAAGAAGTTTTGAAGTTTCAAAGGGATTGAGCCCAATGCTCTGATCACCACTGGTATCACTTTTACATTACCCCCTTGCATTCCATACAGTCTTGCCATTTCCATTTGGAGTACTTGGTGACATTTTTCAGCCTCTTTACTTACAACATTCATGTTATTTGGTATGGCTGGGGGTGCACTAATACCCATAACAGTGATCGTCATCGTCATCATTATCATTATTATTATTATTATTATTATTATTATTATTATTATTATTATTGTGAAGCTATTACGTGCTACTTTAGTTAGCAGGTATGTCGTGTTGAGGTTTAGTGATATCAAGTCTCCTCAAATCTTAAGAATCTTTCTTATGATTTTTGCAGAATACTGGATGAGACTTTTCTGCAGGTCGATAATGTTAATCCTAATTCCAAGATCCTTCAACCACTTAGCAGTTTAGGTGCTGTGCTAAGTACACAAATTACTACAGGAACTTTTGTTATCTCTATCTTCCATAATCTCTGCATCTCTTTGGCTAGGTTGCATTATTTCTCAATTTTCTCAATTTCTTTGCTATCTATTGATTTTTCCAGTTTCAGCTCATGAGCTATATTATCATATAGAAAAGTCCACTGAAAAGTTTATGACTTTACACTGTCTTGTGTTTCACAAGAGTCTACTTCAATTGTGTGAGCAGTTTTTATGGAGAAATCCTATAAAATTCTATGATTTATCACTATCTCACTTTCCCATCACTTAGAATCCACACAGATAACATCCCAGTGCATTCTTTTACTGACACAGTCATGCTTTTGTTTATAATCTTTTGTGCTAGCTTAATGCACTCACTTAAGAGAAGGTTAATACTTTCATCTCCTTTTCCACAGATTCTGAATTTGCTTTCTAACTGAGTATTATTAAACGTCTTCATCAAATTAATTTTAATGACTTTAATGGTTTGAAAGTGAATTGCTAACTGTAATTAAGTGGCTATAATTAGCATTTCAGTTTCTCATTTCAGGCTTCCATCTGTCAGCCATAACCAGCATCCTTTACTTTCACCATTCTCAGTTTGTTGCATGAACTGACCATGTAATTTTCATGTATTTATCCCATTGTTCTTCCCTTTGTCGTTAAACTCTCTTCCTTTTCGGTGACTTTTCAGATATTTCAAGTGGCAGATGGTATTCTTTCTTCACTACATACTAAATAGTTCTTCAAAATACAATATCACAGTTTTGAAAGTGTCTTTTGCCTTTAATAAACCTCTATTTTTTTTTCTTTCTTTGAAGTGTGTTGACATTACTTTCAGGGTGGTGTATATTGTGCAATGTATGCAGCTTCCAAGTTCTTCTATCAAATTCCTGTAGTTTTCTCTTTGTCCATTTTAAAAAGAAGCCGGGTACCTTAATACTTTTTAGCGACCTATACTCTTCTGTGGCTAATGTTATACTTTCTTTAGGGCTCATTACTGTTTCTTACCTTCACCATCTTCTTTTCAAATGTTGTATTTAACATTCCAAGTTCTCAATTAAGCAATTCAACTTGGTTCTCATTCTCCATTTCATGGGCTTTTGATCATTGCTTTTCCGTGACTTCTAACCTTAAGAATTTCTACAGTAACAGATGCTGTGCAGTATGAAATTGTTTTAGTCATCAGAAAAGAAACTCCTTCACCTCCTTTGGGCTGTTATTTTTGGTCCAAAACAGATTAAATCCAGGATGAATAACAGGGTCAATAGAAATAAGGGCTCATGTAATGATGAGCCTCAAATCTTCTATTTGACAAAACCAATACAAAAAAAAAACAGATTGGCTTCAACAGAAGGCAAGTAAGATAGAGTTTTGAAACTCTAGAAATCTTAAGTGTGTTGTGAGGGAATTGAGTTTCTTTCAAATTTGTTCTGACCAGTGTAGCCACTGTTGAGTGAAACAAGAATTAAGCACAGTAGACTTGAGTATCTGAAGCATATCTTAAGGTGGTTAAACTCATAACAGCAACATCAATAACAAAAGCAACAGAGACAGCTAATGCACTATTAGCAATTTTCTTGTTTATCTCTGTATTATTACATATTTAATAGCAAGTGGAAATATATATTTCTTTGTGTGAATTATCTGCTTGTGTTATACTTCAGTTTATAACAATTATTGATTTATTCTATGTAATGCTTATAAGAAATAACTGCTTTATGCTAAAAACTGTATTTTATGCAATGTTTTATTGTTATAATCATTTAATTAAATTATAATCAATGCTGGAAAAGTTAATCCAGGCATTGTCAACAACAACAGGATCTAATCACACAAAAACAAAAAGCAAAAACAAAAATCAAAAAGCAAACAGCCTTTTCAGAGATAATAATAACAATAATAATAATAATAATAATAATAATAATAATAATAATAATAATATTAATGATGATGATGTTGATAATGATGATGATGATGATCGTCATCATCATCATTGCCGTTTAATGTCCACTTTCCATGCTGACAGTTTGACTGAGGACTGGCAAGCCAGGAGGCTGCACCAGGCTCCAATCTGATCTGGCAGGGTTTCTACAGCCCTTCCTAACACCAACCAGTTTGAGAGTATAGCAGGTGCTTTTAATGCGCCACTGGCATGGGAGCCAGTCAGGCAGCACTGGCATTGACCATGCTTCAATGGTGCTTTTTATGTGCCACCGGCACTGGCATTGGCCATGCTTGAATGGTGACATTACACATCCAGTGGGGCATAATAGCTTCATTTCTTTCAAGCCTATGTATGTCCTCAACAGTTACAACTCATGTTTCACAGCCATGTAGCATGGCTGTTCGCATTCATGCATCATACAGTCTAACTTTCATTCTGAGCAAAAGGCCCTTTGTTACCAGCAGATGTAGGAGCTCTCTGAACTTTTCCCAGGTTATTCTTATTCCAACAGCTACACTCTCAGAGCATCCACCCCCGTAACTGTCTTGATCACATAGGTAACAGAAGCTATCAACTACTTCTAGTTTTTCCCCCCTGGCATGTGATGGAATCTATTTTCTGTACAGCTTCAGATTTTATTGCCCCTGTACATCTGTCACACCAGTTAACCTTCCTTTGTTATTGCTGCACCTTTTATGTGTCCATAGCTTACACCAAGTACATCATATGGAGTTTCTACCTATGCCTTTTCTACAGACTGAGCAGGGCCATCTACCTGAAGGGATTTGTGATTTGTCTGCCTTCCAACTTACTAAGACTTTGGTTTTTGTTAGACCAACTCTAAGGCCCTTCAATTCTAGACCTTGCTTCTACACCTGAAACTTCTCCTCTAGTTCTGGTAGTGACTCAGCTATTAGAGCAAGGTCATCAGTATAATAATAACAACAACAACAACAATAACAATAATAATAGTAACAATAATAATAATAATAATAATAATAATAATAATACGCAAAATACTTTCTATGTAATCTTAAGGTTTAAAACAAACACTTTTTTTATTTATTTATTTATTAGACATTCACTAGTACAACACCAAAAAAAACCCCAAATATACGGCACACTAGGCATAACAACAACGTGAACTTCCAACCTGTTGTCTCTTGAGGTCTCTGGGTGAGACTTGGAGCCAACTTGTACAAATATAAAGCAAAAGTCAAACATAGAATAATGATGAAAAATTTTTTAATTCAAGACTGTGAACATCAGTGTGTGTGTGTGTGTATATATATATATATATATATATATATATATACACACACACACACACACACACAAAGTCTTTGTGTATCAAATTCTGCTCATACAATATTGGTTCAATATGGAATTTTGGTAAAAAGCACTTGGCTGAAGTGCTGCACAGTGAGATTGAACTTATAACAATGCAGTTTCAAAACGAGTTTTGTAACCACAAAGCCACACATGCCTGCTTGTCCATATCTAATTACTCATATCTTATTCATGACAATAACATCTGTTAATATCACCTTTAGAGTCCTTTCTTATAACTATAGCAAGACCTCACAAAGTAAAAACAGAAAGGTTTTATTTTTGTTTTTGTTTCTTTTTTTAATTCTGAATTACGCAGAATATATTACAAACAAGAGGTGTCAACACACTGAAAAGACCAACCCAACTAACAAAAATATAAACATGTAAATAAAGCTAGTTTAGTCACCTGAACATGAACAAACAGGTCACAAGATAAAGGTCACTAAATAAACAGCGATATTGCTTTTACAAAGCTAGTGAATTAAATCCAGTTGCTTCAGCCATTCACTTGCAATTTCTTATTTATATCATGGTGCAAACACTGTTATGGCTCCTATTTAGTCTCAGTTCTGCCCTGGGCAAGAAAGCTTTTGATCCAGTGCATTTGTTTTCTATTTATTTATCTTCTTTTGTATATTAGAGACTGCTTTGTTGAGTTAATCTTCCTTTATTTCATTGTTTGGATATCAGCCCAAATGAAACTGCCTCTAGTTTAATGGGACATAATTATGTAGTCGCGAAGTTTGCTTTGCTTCAGGTTTGGTATTACAGTGCAGCATCTTGAGTAAATGTTGTTTACTATAGCCTCGAGCTGATTGAAGCTTTATAGTGGATTTAGTAGAGAGAAACCAGAAAGAAGCCTATCTTATATCCATGTCTATATATATATCTCCTATCTTTTACTTGTTTTTGTCCCTGGACTGCAGACTTGAAGGGTTTACTCAAACAAATTGATCCCAGTACTTATCTTTTTTAAGTCTGGTACTTATTCTACCAGTCTCTTTTACCAAACTGCTAAGTTACAGGGATGTAAACAAAGCAGCACTGGCTGTTACGCAGTGGCTGGGAGACAAACAACAATACAAAGACACTAACATACATACACATAGACACACACACACACATATACATATATGTAACAGATGTCTACACAGTGGAAAATATACATATATATATATATATATATATATATATATAATATATATATATATATATATATATATATATATATTCGGTTAAGTAATTGAGATTCAAGTGAATTCTAAAGAATTCACATGAATATGGTCCTTAACTAGGATGCACCGGAAATCTATATGGTGTTAACCATACGACAAGTGGGGTGATTACAAATAGGAAAAAAGCAACAAGAATGGATTAAAATCTCGGTACGATCGTTTCGTACGAGGACATCTTTAATAAGCTACAAAAAATGCAGTGAATACAGATGGCTCGTACTCGTCAGCCGAAAAAACATCAGAGAATTCCCAAACATATCTACCTCTTTTGATGTTTGGGAATTCTCTGATGTTTTTTCGGCTGACGAGTATGAGCCATCTGTATTCACTGCATTTTTTGTAGCTTATTAAAGATGTCCTCGTACGAAACGATCGTACCGAGATTTTAATCCATTCTTGTTGCTTTTTTCCTATTTATATATATATATATATTTATACATCCACTGCTGCTGCTACTACTACAGCCAATGAACTGCTACAATTCCAACCACCACCACCACGGTCACAACTACTACGACCAACAGTCACTGCTACTACTGCTATTTCGGCCACTGGTCATTATTATTATTATTATTATTATTATTATTATATTATTATTATTATTATTATTATTTTGATTTTTTTCAGGTTTGGTCTTATTCCTGATAGGATTTATGTGGGTAGCAGGTTACTACCTGAAACCTTAGGTATCCACAAGTTTTCAGTAGTCTTTCAAGTGCTTAGAACCCTCCTGATAATCATTGCTGTCCCTAAGAGACAGACTTTCTGTAGGAGCTCTACTGGGCATTCTATTCCAATCTCCTTCAGCCATTTGTCTATATCTTTGCTTACTGTTCCCATGCACTAATCATTATAGACACAACCTTTACTGTTCACATGCTGGAAATTCTTCCTATTTCAAATTTTAAGGGATTGTATTTATTTTGTTTTTCTTCCTCTTTCTTTACAATCCTGGAATCAAACAGGCATGATGGGTTGATAAATAAGTAACTTATCAATAATTGTTATGTCTGGCCTATTGTTTTCTAACTTCTTGTCCATTTGAATAGGAAAGTCCCACAAAATCTTACATTTTTCTGACTCCAATACTCTTTCAACTCAATTGTATCATGTGCTTCCAGCTTCAAATCCCCATTTCTGGCACAGATTCCAGTGTATAGCTTTTACAATCTGGTCATGCCTCCATTTCTTAAATTCTTCCTGTGCCAACTTGGGGCATTCTTTCACAATGTGTGCCACTGTCGCATTTCGAGTTCTACAGGTTCTACATTTTTCTGACACATTTTCTCCATATATATTTTTTTTTAGTTGTTTGTTTTTATCGCTTGATCTTGCTGCTACAATTAGGCTCTCTGTTTCTTTTTTTTAATTGCTCCTTTTTTAACTAAGCCCAGGATTTTGATCCACACACCTCTTCAGTGGCTCTCTAAAATGGCCATGCAGAGGTTTCTCTTCAATCTGTCTGACATGCTCTCTTTGCATTTCATTCTTGTCCTTTCCTCCAATCACTTGTTCTTTATTAACTGTCTTTAGTATTTGTTCTGTGCTGCTCTGTAAATACTCAACTAGACAATTTTTTTCCCATCTGTACACATTCTTCTACTACAATTAAACCTCTTCCACCCTGTTCTCTCCTCAAATACAACCAGCTGATATCAGCTTTCAGATACATCATACATCATCAACAACTTACTAGTTTTTCTGTCAAGTTTCTCTATATCGTTTCTGGTCCAGTCTATTATTCCAATTCCATATCTGATTAAGGGTACTACTCTTGAATTTACTGCTTCAAAATGATTTTTAGAATTCAGCATTAACTGTAATGATTTTCTTACTCTCCTTGTGTACTCTCTACTGGAATTTGTTTAATTTTTTCCTTTTATATCCTGTCTTCTCCCAGTATTCCCAAGTACTTATACCACTGTTCTTTCTCAACTGCTCTCATTGTTTGCGCATTTGGCATTTCAATTCCATGGTTTCTTTCAAATCTTCATTTCATTTTCAATATAGCACACTTTTCTATCCTAAATTCCATACCTATGTCATTTGAGAAAAAGTGGATAGTATGTACAAGACTTTCAAGCTGTTTCTCATTTTGTACATAAACCTTTAAATCATTCCATGAAAAGGAGATGATTTATCTGACGATTTTCTTTTCCCAAATCATAAGCCATTTTAACTTTTCATAGTATCATAGTGAATAGAGTCATGGCCAATATGAATAGTAATCTGATGTTCACTTTTCCAAGTTATTGTTTTCCTTTGATCAATTCAGTATTCCAATGTTTCATACTTTCATTAAGCATTTTTTCCATATTTTTTACTATTCCAAACATGCTCATTGTTTTACTTATCTATCTGTATGGTACCATGTCATATGCGTTTTTTTTGTAATCTAGCCATGCTACATTCAGTCCTGTCAATCTGCATCTATAATTTTAAATTATTATTTTATCAACTAAAAGTGATATTTTGTTATCCTACTTTGTTTCCTGTATCCATTTTGTTCTTCTGGAAGTAGATTGTTACTTTCCAGATGGTTGTATAACTCTTCCATCTAGGTAGGTTATAGGTAAAAATTTTGATGCCAAGTTTCCTTTCAAGGGATCCTTGAGACATGGTAGCATTTGTCCACTTGTCATCCAGGCAGGGATGTGACCTTGCTGCAGGCAGTCATCCAGTTGCACAGCAATCCTACTACTACTACTACTACTACTACTACTACTACTACTACTACTACTACTACTACTACTACTACTACTACTACTACTACTACTACTACTACTACTACTATTATTACTAATGCAGCAAGCTGGCAGAATTGTTAGCACAACAGGCAAAATGCTTAGTAGCATTTAATCCATTTTCATGTTCTGAGTTCAAATCCTGCCAGGGTCAACTTTGCTTTCATCCTTTCAGAGTTAATAAATTAAGTTCCAGTGAAACACTGTGTCGACGTAGTCAGCTAGTTCCCTCCCCCAAAATTTCTGAACTTATGCCTTTAGTAGAAAGGACTATTATTATTATTATTATTATTATTATTATTATTATATTATTATTATTATTATTATTATTATTATTATTATTATTATAAGCATCAGATGTGGTGTGCAAGAGAGACGCGTTTGCGCTGGTATGGGCATGTGGCAAGAATGGATGAAGATAGTTGTGTGAAAAAATGCCACACCATAGCGGTTGAGGGAACCTGTGGAAGAGGCAGACCCAGGAAAACCTGGGACGAGGTGGTGAAGCACGACCTTCGAACTTTAGGTCTCACTGAGGAAATGGCTAGAGACCGAGACCTCTGGAAGTATGCTGTGCGCAAGAAGACCCGGCAGGACAAGTGAGACTTCTACATGGGATGTAGCCAGCCCACTTATGCATACCTTCTCTTCTTGGGACACAAAACTCTACTTGTGAAGACCTGTTGAGGCAAGTTAGAATCAGAATCGAAATTGATCAATGGAAATTGCAGCTGAGTTACCAGTGCCGGTGGCACATAAGAGAACCATCCGAATGTGGCTGTTGCCAGCGCCGCCCCGACTGGCCTCGGGCCAGTAGCACATAAAAAGCACCATCTGTTCGTGGCCGTTGCCAGCGCCACCCAGACTGGCCTCATGCCAGTGGCACGTAAAAAGCACCATCTATCCGTGGCCGTTTGCCAGCTCCGTCTGGCACCTGTGCGGGTGGCATGTAAAAAGCACCCACTACACTCACAGAGTGGTTGGCGTTAGGAAGGGCATCCAGCCGTAGAAACACTGCCAGATCAGACTAGGCCTGATGCAGCCTTCTGGCTTCACAGACCCCAGTTGAACCATCCAACCCATGCTAGCATGGAAAGCGGACGCTAAATGATGATGATGATGATGATGATTATTATTTTGTTGAGGCTGACTTTCCCTTTCAATCTTTTAGAGCTAATGAAATAAGTACAAGTCAAATGAAATTTTGGGGGAGGCTGTTTGTTCTTAACCACAAAAACAAGTTATTGTTGCTTCCTCTGAAAAATATCTGTAGCTTAAATATACATACATATGTGTGTGTGTGTGTGCGCGCACATGTGTGAATATAGTTATATACTCACACTTTAGTTGCATTGATCATATTCAAAGGACTTTCAAAGATTATCTATATGGATGTTGTCGTTTCTCAAATTCAGTTTTAATAGATGTCTCTAACATACATGTATAAGTGAGTCTTTATTTGTGTATGTAAACATATATGTAGACACCCACAAATTTATATGTATGTGTATATGTATATGCAAACACACACACACAAACACATACATGCATACGGGCACATACGCACACACACACTTATACATACACTGGCTCACAATAAACACACACATTTATATATGTGTGTATTACGCTTGTGTGTGTATTACGCTTGTGTATATACATATGCCAGACACACATGCACCAAAATCACGCACATACATATTCACATATGCACACACATACATACGTAGTACTCATCTCTAATCCCTTGGTAAATCCATTTCCCTCTCTCTAATAAAACTGGATATAAGATTAAAATAGATTTCATTAGGGGATATAATTAATTATCTTTGCGAATTATTGAAACTAGGATATTTTGTTTTCTGTAATTAAACATTCATCCACCCCAACCCCCATTTATGATTAAGAAGGAATGAGACTTACATATAACCAAATAACTAAATCAATACATACACACATGCATTCATATATGTGTGTGCACGCACGTGTGTGTGTGTGCACGTATATGTGTGTATAGTATGTGTATTCATGTATGCATGTCTTTCTACAATTAATAGTGATTGTGCAATTCACCAGAGAGGGGAAGGAGACCACATCACCTCACCCAGATCAATCAGGACCCTCTGATAGGACCCTTTTCGTTTTTAAGAGAAGTGTGGAGGATAATCCTCATTGCAAGACATCTGACATAGCAGAACAAGTTGATGTCAGTCCCGGAACAGCTGTCAGGTATCTCCACAAACTTGGTTACTATGGCAGAGCAGCAAGAAGGAAGCCACTTCTTCAACCAGCCAACAACAAACAGAGAAAAGATTGGGCCTGTGAGATGGTGGAGAGGCCACTAGCATTTTGGGACACTGTCATATTTATTCTCTGGTGAGTCCAGATTTTCTGTATTTCCTGACAGTGGTCAAGTGTGGGTCTGGAGACTCAGTGATCAAGAATTTGATGAGGAAAGATTACAGCCAACAATGAAACATGGCAGCAATTCTGTGATGGTCGTCTGAAGAGCAATTTGGAGCAATGGTTGATCAGAGCTGGTGGAGTGTGAGGGAAACATAAACTCAGATAAATATGTGTCCATATTGCAGAAAGGACTCCTTCCAATCTTCTCCAGTGGTGAAATGATTAAAGAAAACTCTTTATTTATGGAAGATGGGGCTCCTTGTTACGTGGCAAATGACCCAAAATTTGTTGGATGAGAATGGCATTGAACCCTATTGAAGACCTCTGGGACATAATGGACAGGACACTTCATAAAAAGAACAAGAAAACATCTTCAAAGCCAGATCTTTTGGGATTACTGCATGAAACTTGGCAAGAAAATCTGCAAAATCAGATCAGTAACACGCCTAATAGGGTCCTTGCATTGAAAAATGCAAAGGGCATGTCTACTAAATATTAAATATTCACATTATAACAATTAATAAATAATTTGATTGTATAATTTCAGATTTAAATAAATTTTAATGATTATAAGAGTGTCTATTTACTTTTGTTGTGTGTGTGTGTGTGTGTGTGTGTGTGCGCGCGCGTGTGTGTGTGTGTGCGCGTGTGTGTGTGTGTGTGCACGTGTGTGTGTGTGTGTGCGCGTGTGTGTTTGTGTATGTGCGTATATACACATATACACATATATATATGTATATATATATATTCAAAATCAAAATGTGACCGCGTGTGTACCGTTGGCAATTTTTTTTCCTCTGTCTTCCCTTCTTTGGATCTTTCCTTTTCCTATGTTTCTGACGAAGAGCTCCGCTCGAAATGTTTAACCCTCCTTCTTTCCTTCTTTCCTGAGCGTCCAATAATACTATACTTGTTCCACGTCCTCGCGTTGTTGTGCTTTCTCTTTGTGTTTTCATGTTTGGATTAACTTTATATATATATACATATATACGATGGGCTTCTTTCAGTTTCTGTCTACCAAATCCTCTCACAAGGCTTTGGTCGGCCCGAGGCTATAGTAGAAGACACTTGCCCAAGGTGCCATGCCATAGGACTGGATCTGGAACCATGTGGTTTGTAAGCAAGCTACTTACCACAAGCTACAGCCACTCCTACGCCTATATATTTAATAAAACTTAATGAAGCTTTCTTAACCACACAGCCATGTTTTCACCTACAAAAATTCAGTTCATTAAATCCTTATTTGTGTGTTTGTGCATTTGCTTAACATATGCACATATGTATTTGGGTGTGTTTCACACACCTAGCATACTCTATGTATAAAACCTTTGTTTGAACATTTACACATTTACACTGAAATAACAGTCTCTTGTTAGGGCTTGTATGTATATATATGTGTGTGTGTGTGTGTGTGTGTGTGTGTGTGTCTATGGTGAAGTTAAGTTATTTCTCAGACTTGTTTCTTTCATATATAATATTCCTGTTTGTGATGATGTCCTGCTTGCAAGAAAATTAAACCCTTAAAACATCTAGGACATATTTCTGACAGCCATTAAGTAACTTACTTACTCAGAGACATAATACAGGAGATATCTACATATGACCTATAATCTGATGTTCCATCTAATCTATTACATTATCCACTTGAACATTTTGCTGTTACCATCGACTTAATCTTGACATAAATAGTTCAGTACTTTCTATTGATTCATTATAAGAACTTAAGAAACGCAAGCCTAAACTATCTTCTTTATTCTGTCCAACAAACACGTCTTACATTGTTCAGATATATCATAACCATTTCGTATATTAGCATGCAATACAGTCATCTAGTTTTCCTCCTAGTCAATAGATAGGCTTGGTGTGGCAGTTTTGTTTTTATCATTTTATTTGTTCTGACATTGTGTCTAAAATCAGCACAGTATGACAGTATTGTTTTAAAATAAAAGGTCAAACACTGTTCTATAAGTGTGTGTGTGTGTGTGTTGTTATAAGGATCTGTTTGCCTGTTTGTTTAGAGATTCACTCTGTACTCCAGCTCTCTCACACTCCTCTCTCTCTCTCTCTCCATACACACACCCACATACACACACTCACACTCACACACCTGTACACATATATGCATACATATGTATATGTATATATATATTTACATATATATATATATATATATATATATATATATATATATATTATATATATATATATATATATATATTATATATATATATATATATAATATATATATATATATATATATATATATGTATATATATATGTATGTATATATATATATAATATATATATATATATATATATATATATATATATATATTATATATATATATATGTATTATATATATATATGTATATATATATGTATGTATATATATATATATATATATATATATTATATATATATATATATATATATGTATGTATATATATATATGTATATGTATATATATATATATATATATATATATATATATATATATATATATATATATATATATATATATATATATATATATATATATATATATACATATACATATATATAAATAAGGATAAGATCGTTAATCTAAAAATAAATAACGATTTTATCAAGTGGTCAGCATGGAAAAAATAACCTTCAAAGGTAATAATTATTAAAATTATAAATTAGGGTATCTATGAGATACCACCATGCTGAAAATTGCAGCCATGATCTGACTCTAAAACTACCTTAATTGTCCATATATCAACACGGAGAGAAAACAAAGAGGCAAGATGAAACTAGTAAAAAATTACTGGATATATATATTTATGAGTATGTATATGCATGTGCATGCGTGTGAGTATATATATTAATTATGTGTATATCTATATATATTAATTGATTGTAGGATTTATTTGGATCAAGGTATTTTAAAAACAAGGACACCAAGTTAGTGGCACAATTAGCATAGCCATGAATAGACTGTATACAGAAGCTCACACATACACGGATATGTCTCAACACTTACATATATATGCATAAGAAAAATTCAACATACACATCCATATAAATATAGATGTATATGAAATTATATACACATGCAAGTCAGTATGCAGTTTCATTTTAATTCACCTGAAGAAAACAGGGTTTTTTTACAGTGTAATCAGTTTATTCATCAATAAAATCCACATCTGAAACAGCTGTAGTGAAACTTAATTTAAATTATATTCTTTCTTTGTATGTATGTATGTTATATATATATATATATTATATATATATATATATATATATATACACACACAAACAAGACTCTCATCAAAAGTAGTAATTTTGAATTTTGAATTTATATTTCAAACAAACACCATTTTACAGTTTTACTTCAAACTTTAAAAAAAAAACCTATCATTCGATATGTTATACAATATTCATATTTTATATCTCTGAAGAGCAGAAGCATTGTCTATAAATGCTTATCAATTTAGGATTTCATTATAGGGACAACTCTTCTGTGAAAGATCGTAAGATGCTTTAAATAATTAATTCAAAACTTTTAAGTTATCAAATATATCTATACATTATATTTATACTTATACGCATTTACATATATTTTGATATATATTTATATTTATTTATTTATATATTTAATACAATAACTATTTTCACACGGGTATATCTTTATGAGGAGTTTCGATATTAATTTCCTTATATCAATAATAATAATGGAAAGCGGATGTTAAACGATGATGATGATGATGATATATAGTAATAATGTGTTTTGATTGGTACAATAATGCACTATAATAACTGGTGTAATTTAATCATCCATAGTCTGATATATTTCAGAATATAAAAATTCCTTCTTCAGATATCCCTAGGGATTGATCGAAGCAGTGACTACAAATATTACTTGTTAGTACAACTACTGCATTGATCTCTTAGAGAGATTTTAGAACTAGTATTTTTGCATGTTGCAAATCAGTGACTGTATGTTCGCTTGAAATATATATATTGTGTGCAGAAGTGAGCTGCTATCATCTCTAGCAGACGAGGTATCCTATACTGAGGAGTGGTAGAAATAGCCCGAAACTAGCACTGGTCTACTGATCCCGTCGCTAAGAGCTGGTAGGGGTTCACTCCCCTGCTCACAATTTTATCGGATGCGGCTGTGCATCATTAACCAGCTAGAGGAGATGTCCTCTTGGGGTTAAAAAACTGTAGTAGAGTCCACTCGAATGGACAGTCATGTTAAAGTGGCTACGAATATTACTTATATATATATATAATCAATACAAGAAGATATTACAATGGTATATTAATATGTTAAGATATATTACATTATAGCATGAGTGACTCGCTAGTAATTAAAAACCAAAAAGGAATTAATAAATAAAGTATGCAAAATAGCACCAGCGATTGCTAAAAATTAACTCTGAAAGCTACAAATAGTACAAACCTCATTACATTTATGGGAAGTGGGCACAGCAAACTAAAATGATCTTTCCCTTGTGAGATAGACTCATGAAAAGAAATAGCTGGACAAGGATTTATCACATGATTTCAAAATTTAACCAATAAGGTCTTGTTTCTCTTCAGAAGCATCTACCAACTACTCAGGGCTAAAGAGATAGTTTGCTTCATAATAGTAAATGAGAAAAAGAAACTGTTGATAGGCAGCACCAAATTCAAACAGTTAGAGTGTATGTTATCAATACAAGAAGATATTACAATGATATATTAATATATTAAGATATATTAAACACATTATAGTATGAGTGGTTCGCTAGCAATTAAAAACCAGAAAGGAATTAATACATATATATCATTGCTATTATGCAAAAGTGTCTAAGTCCAAAACATTGCTTTTTCAGAAAACAAAAAAACAGTTATGGAGATGTACTTGTATAACAAGTGACCTGATCTGAGATCGTGTGCTGAAACAAAAAGAATTGCGGCATGGAAGGTGTTTATGAGCCATTTAAAAAGGCACAAAAACCGTTAGATTCACTTCAACATTTAAATTTAATTTGCCAAAATATTTTTGTCGCTTTGAGACCAAGACCTGTTTATTGACAAAATTCCATGCTGCATCACGTAACAGTTTCACCATTCCATTTGTTTTCCATTAGCAACAGTTTCAGCTTAACAATAATACTTTGTTGGGTGCATAAAATCACAATGCCATGCATGTATATTTTCAGTTAGAAATATTTTTGCAAAACTGTCAACTACTACTATTATGGTAGCACAGGAATCTGAGGCCCAACTACCACCCTTACCACTACCCCAACCCCTGCTACTGTTGCCATTGCTGCAACCACTGCTGCTACTACACATAAAAACAATGATATCAGTGATATCAGCGATAATGATAATAATAATAATGAAAGGAAACTGGTGGCGCTTCTAGTGACACCATCTAGTGATGGTGTCACAATAAAAATACTGGTAATTTCGCAACCTGATAATCGCTACCTCACATGAGTGACAATGAAAAAGACAAAATATTGTGAATAACGGTGGTAATGAAACTGAAGCAAATGATGGTGATAGTGTTACACCCGGTAGGGTAAGAGATTCTGGTCTGGCTTCAGCCTGTCGATATCCAGAAAGGGACCACCACATATGGCGTAGATGAAGCAAGCAAATTAATGCTGTGGTCATGGAGTGTTACTACCTGAGCAGCCCAGTAGATGAAAATGGTGCTCAAATTAGGGGTTACCGACAACGTATGTATAATCATTGGAGAGAAAAGATATTGTTTCAACTCATGGAACAGAGACTATGTGATCAAGCTAGAGTAATAGGGAAAAATTGTTGGTTCACAGAAGTAGAGCTCAAAGCTATCAAAAGACGGGTTATAGAAAATAGCAGCAGAGATAACAATGAAAATACAGTTCTTACTAATGAGAGTAATCCCATAGCACAGGAAAGGAGCAGTGGTAGTTTACTTGATGAGAGACATATAGATGATCCAAAAGAAGACAATAAAACTAATGGCAACATGACAGATGAACAAAAGACAATCTACGACAGAATAAAGGTAAGACTACAAGAGAACGATCACGACATTATTTGCAACTTTAAAAAGGTTGATCAATGGAAACTGAATCAAGAAACAAAAACTATCAATGAAATTCTGAAATACATCAGAACAAACATCACAGAGACAAATAATTTGATCAAGGCAACAGATATTGTTGTAGCAGAAAACGTGGGTGTTGATGTCAAGAAAAAGAAACATAATGGGAGTGACAAAAGAAAAGATCCATGGTGGAAAAGAAGAATCCAGGCAGGGTTAGACATGTTCTCAAAGGAAATCTCTGTGTTAGACCGAAAAGAGAAAGGGAGATTAAAAGCAAACAAAAATACAGGGCACTGAAAAGGAAGTATATTATTGAAAGAAAGGGCCTGAAAGTGGTAATGGAGGAACTGAAACAGTGCCTCATTGCAAAGAAAGCAAAGCTGGTAAGATACAACCAAAGAATGAAAGGATACCAGCAGAATAGATTATTCAGGGTAGATCAGAAAAGATTCTATAAAGAAATAAATGGAGAGTGTAGAGATGAAAAGTTAATACCAGATAAAATTGAAAGTCAAAGGTTTTGGAGTGACATCTGGAGCAAAGACAAGGAGCACAAGAAGGATGCTGAATGGTTTTGCAAGAACTGAAACAAACAGTACTCCAAAACAGGCAGAACTAGTCATTACAGTTAGGGAAGTGAAGGAAATCAGCAAAAAAATGAACAACTGGAAAGCCTTGGGATCAGATGGAGTTCAAGACTACTGGATCAAAAGATTTGGTGAATGTCATGTATGAATAGCTGCACAACTCAAACATCTTGTCAAATGCTGATCAAGTAACACCAGAGTGGTTGACATTGGGTAGAACAGTGCTGTGCCTGAAAAACATCAAAAAAGGCAATACAGTAGACAATTACAGGCCGATATCCTGTTTGTCACTTATGTGGAAATTATTGACTGGAATACTTGCAGAGTCAATGTACAAACATCTGGAAAAAAATATAGTCCTGCCACATAAGCAGTAAGGTTGCAAGCTGAGTGAACTGGAGCAACATGAAATGAAGTGTTTTGCTTAAGAACATGACACATTGCGCAGTCCAGGAATCAAAACCAGAATCTTACAATCCTGAGTCCAACACCATTTCCACTATGCCACATGTTTCCATAAAGGTTGATGCATGAGAGGGAGGTAATTACAAAGACAGAAAATTGATGGGACAAGTTATAAAATATATGAAAAGAGTTAGTTTAGATGAGATGCTGTTTAGATTTATATGTGAAAGAAGGGCCACTGGTGCCATTTTCCTTGTAAGACAACCACTTGTACCACTTATTCATTGATCTGGAGGTTTTTGACAAAGTTACACACTCTGTAATCTGGGCACATATGCATCATACATACATACATACATATATATATATATATATATATATATATATATATATATATATATATATATATATTATATATATATATATGTGTTTGCAATATATATATAATACATATCTACATCTAGGGTTTTCACCCATCCTGTCTCTATAATATCCTTTTGCTATCTCTCTCACTTTTCTATCACCCCTCTCCTGTATTATAATCCCCACCTTGTATTAAAGGAAAATATTAAACCAGTTTATTTTCAGTCCTTCCTACCACCATCAGTATCTCTTTCTCTCCCCTTTCTTTCTCATCATGATTTTGGACAGACAAAGAATTGCATCAGATATGTCGGTGTCCAATATTCCCATCCATTTACTCTCCTGTAATGATAGCCATGACTCACTCTTCCTCAAGTAACTCTTATTGATATCCATCACTCACTCACCCTTGCCATCTTGATTATTCATCACTCTCTCTGTCTCTCCCTCTCTCACTCTCTCTTTCTCTCTCTCCCCCTCCCACCCTCTCTCTCAACAGTTGTCATTACTTTTCTATATTCCTTAGCACCACCACTCCTCCCCCAGAAAACATATAAGTAACATCCATCATTCTATCCTACTACTAACCATTTCTATGACTGCTCACCATTTGCCCTCTCTCTTTTCATGATGACAATGATGAATATGATAACAACAACAACAATGACAACGACAGCAATGACGACGATGACGATGATGATAATGATGATGACGATGATGATGATGATGATGATGATGATGATGATGATGATGATGATGATGATGATGATGATGATGATGATGATATATCTGATATCTTTATGAACTTTCTATCCCATATTTCACTGACTGATATCTTCATCAGTTTTCTATCCCACAGAAAATTTCAGTGTGTGAAATGTAATGTAAGACAGATAACTATGATAGACATTGAGCAGTGCAATGTAATGAAATTTCAGCAAAGCTAATTATTATCTGGGGAAGTTGTCCAATTATAGATTGTAATAATGAGAAATATTTCAGCATGTTTTATGTAATTAGTCAAGTTCATAAACAAGCCTCCTGGCAACTCACACAGTTGCACACTTGCTATTGTTGCAGATATATTAGCTAGCCTTAACAGATTGTTATTTTCTACACTATGCACTAATCTTGAATAATATACTTGCATATTTTCACACTTGTACAATTAACGCTTATAATTTAATTAGAGATAAGTAGTTAACTGGATTGTATGTCTGTACACTTTCATGGTTTAATTACAGATTTAGAGATAAAATAACCAGGTGGCATTAGGTACCAGACCTTTAGCTTGTGGATTATGAATTCAAATCAATGTAGGACACAGTTGTGTCTTCTGAGAATATTATGCTGCCATAAAGTGGCAAGCTGGCAGAATTGTTAGCTCACTAGGCAAAATGCTTAGTGCTATTTTGTCTGTCCTTATATTCTAAGTTCAAATTCTGCCATGGTTGACTTTGCCTTCCATCCTTTCAAGATCAATAAAATAAGTACCAGTCAAGCACTGGGGCTGATGTAATCAATTCAACCTCTTCTCAGAAGCTGCTGGTCTTGTGCCAAAACTTGAAACCAATATTATGCTGTCATTCCATCCAAAAAATTTACTTCTTTACTCACTCATTTCCACAAATTCTTACTCGAAGTTTCTCCTGTACAGCTGGCCCATACATCAGATAGCAAAATGTCTTTAAACAGCCTACTTTGGAGCATAGTTGCCTGCATCTCCCCAAGTGATGCTAAGTTGTTTCAGATCTTCTATGAAGATGGCACACAATGTCTTTTTGGATCCCTCTCTTCTTCATCCCTTTGGGATAGCTGTCTTGAGTATTCATTCTCCTAGCAATTGGAAAACATGACCTTCAAGTCTCACTCCTCTTTCTACCACAATTTCTGGCAGGCTGCACAGATTGGTTTGTCTCAGGACTTCAGTTTGTGATTCTGTCCCTGTAGGTGATCTTGAATATACTGCATAGTAGCCATTGATTGAATGCATTTAACCTCTGAGTGATCTTGGAAGTCATTTCCCAAGTTTGTCCTGCATAGACTGCTGTTAGCAGGACAATGCTCTAGTATAGCATGATAGTCATATCATTGCTAATCAAAGTGTTAGCCCAAATCTTGTTCATTCCTCTAAACACTGCTGCAGCATGCTCAATTCTGGAATTGAAATCTGCTTCAGAATCACCAGCTGCCCATGAATGTGAAATTGGTGACATCTTCAACGGGTTATTTCTACATAACCAAGTGCAAATTACTTTTTTTATGAGCTCTTAAAGGGTAAAGACTCCCTTCTGTCATGAATGACTATGGAATTGCACCTACAAAGTTCCCCTCTGAGACACAAGTCCCGGCAAGGTTGTGTATGAAAGACCAGTAGTTGCCAATGTATACCAGAACCCCCTTTTTTTCCATACCACTAATGTTATCCAAGGGAAAGGCAAAAACCTATACAGTTTGGCACCAGTGATGTCACAACTCATTTCTACAGTTGAGTGAACTGGAACAACATGAAATAAAGTATCTTGCTAGAGAACACAACACACATCCCAGTCCAGGAATTGAATTCACTACCTCATGATTGTGAACCCAACACTAACCTCTGAGCCATGCGCCCTCACATGATCTCTTAGAGACTCTGAAAATAATTTAAGTGAGAATAAATTGTACCCAAAGAAAATATTTACCTGATGGTTTATGCTGTGTGTGTGATGTATTTAATTAGGAAAAGATTATTAAGCAGTAACCATTACAAGCATTTTGGAACCAGAACTAGAGTTCAACTTCAATTATAAAGTAAATCAAAGTAATTGATGGACTCTTTCTGCTGCCAACTCTAATTTGTTTCTAATCAAGGTAATATTTCTCTAGGGTCAGACATGCTTTCATAGAATGATGGAAATGAATGACACTGCTTGTATGACAGTGACACTCATTTACAACTATCATGCAATGTCAAGACGTAGAGACACAAACATATGTACCCTCTCAATTACACACACATACACATGCTTATACACACACACACACTCACGCAAACAGATAAGTGTATGTGTGAATGAGAGAGAGAGAGAGAGAGAGAGAGATGGTCTCCTTTCAGTTTCTACCTGCCAAATCCATCCACTGGGCAAAGCTGATAGCAGAAGGCACTTACCCAAGGTGCCTTGAAGTAGGACTGAACTCCCAACTATGCGATTGAGAAGAAAACTTCTTAATCACACAGCCATGCCAGCACCTTGTGTGTGTGTGTGTGTGTGTGAGAGAGAGAGAGAGAGAGAGAGAGAGAGAAACTGCCATACAGTTTGTTTCCATTTACTATATTTAGCTAACTCAATGCTATGGTAGAAAACACATGCTCACAGTGCTGTATGCAGCACTGAATTAGGATTGAACCTGGAATCATCCGGTTCTAAAGTGAACTTGTTATAATGACACCACCATGCCAAATAACATTTGGCAGTATTTTAAAATCTGTATAACTGCAAAGCACTTGTTCCTAAATTTCTTGCAGATTTATTAGATAGTAGATATATCCAGCTCCTCGTTCACAGGAAAACAAACATTATCATGTCCTAAAAAAATATATCAGCATAAAATAAGCTTCCTGTTTTTCTAGCTTAACATCATGTTGAAGAAATCAATCAAAACAGAACCTTCTAGGAACTGACAATAACAAGAATGAATATATTAACTTCCACTTGCTAGTATAGGAAAAAGGCAAAAAAATAATCATGGTAATTTAGTTTCTATAATATTCCATATATAAATAGGATGGTTTTATTTATAAAGTGAAGTTATAAATAAACATTGTTTTTATGTGATTTAATTTAGTCAGCTAAACGATTGAATGACCGAGGTCAATTAAACTGTCGATAAAAACCTGACTGGATTTAAAGAGATGGATGTTTGAAGAGTGTTGATTTTCAAGGGAATTTATTGATTATAGAATGTATGTTTGCTTTTATTGATGCTGATCAAATTGCTATTTAAGAATAGCAAGTACTACTAATACAGCTTCAAATGCCCCCAATTTAGATAAATAAGATATAGATGCCTTATCTGAAAACTGAATAGTAAATGTTGTTTGAGTATAATGGATAGAATAAGTTATACATAGAAGTCAATATCATTAACAGCTTATTCAAAAGCAGGCCATTGTTATATTGCAAACACTGTATGGTCATATTATCAAGAAAAATATATAACTTTGTTATCAATCCTTTCACAAACCTTTAAGGATCCATAAGATTGGTAATTAATTGTGGTTACTGTCACAGCAAGCAGATGGGAGATATATAGTCCTCTGTAAAGGATATCAGTCTGCTGTAACTAAAACTGAGCATTCTCCAAAGAGTTACTACGTATTCCCATTTGCTAGGTAACCTGAAGTACATACAACGCAGTGTCATGTTCAGAATTACAAAGATATGCCTGAAATGGATTTAAACACATGATTCATGATCTAGTATCCCAATAACTTTATCCAATTTGATATTTGTCCTTTGCTTATGAGAAAATTGCTGTAATGATAATTTTTTTTTCAGTTAAGGGTCTCTTTTTAATGTATATCTTAATATTACAAATAACTCTCAATGTAAAGGCCAGTGGCAGCTCAGGAATTCTAATTTCTGCTTCCAATTCTTACAACTGAGCAGTTCCCTTAGAGATAACCAAGATTAAGCTTCACTCCCAAGAACAAGAACAGTCCTTCCAATGTGCTTCTACACAGTTTCCATTAACCAAATTTCCTTCACCAAACTTTAATCAATCTATGGTTATGGCAAAAGATGCTTGCCCAAAGTATTACAGGCGGGTTTGAACCTAAAACCATATAGTTGCAAAGTGAAATTCACAACAATTGAGCAATGATTATGGATCTGAAGTTATTGAAATTTTCTATAGATGTAAATAATTGTTTCTAACATAGGCACAATGGCCACAAACATTGAGGGAGGAATTTTGGCTGATTAAATCAGCCTCAGTACTTAACTGGTACTTTATTTTATTCACTATGGAGAGTCAAGGTTGACTTCAACAGTATTGGAACTAAGAATGTAAAAAGCTGGAACAAATGTTACAAAACATTTTTTCCGATGCTTGAACAAGTCAGCCAATCCACCATTCTAAATAAAGAATAATGGTTTCAAATTTTGCTGCAAGCTTAGCCATTTTATTGGAAAGGTAAGTCAATTACATCAACTCCAGTGCTTAATTGGTACTTTTTAATCAATCCCAAAAAGATTAAAGATTAAAGACAAAGTCAATCTTGGTAGCATTTGCACTCAGAATATAAAAACCAGAAGAAATGCTGTGAGGTATTTTCTCTGGTGTGCTTACAATTCTATCAGCTTGCCGCCTTTCTTCTCTAAATAAAGAATAATGAGACAGAATATGACAATAAATTGGTTAGACTGAAATTCTGTTGGGTGGTCAAAGCTAACAATGCAACAACCATGATAATATCTCTTCCATTACCCTCAAATAATGTGCTCCCGAGACATCTCCTAACTTTGCCATATTCTTCAACATTTCTTTCTATATAGCTCTATCCCATCTTTGAAAACACTTTACAGTGCATTCCATTTCCTAGAAAAGCAAACTTTCATATGCTATCAGCTACCAACCTTGTGTTTTCACTTCCAAAATCTCAAAGATGATGAAAGTAATCATTAACAATCATATCCTTATTCTCTCTAATAATCTCTCCCTTCTCAGTGAAAATGTGTAGAGTTTCTGTAGAGCTAGATCAATCAGAAACTAGCTGCCCTATATCACTCACCAATAGTATTTTTCTCTCAAGAATTTCAGCAAAAAGCAGTGTCATTGACCTTGATTACAGCAAAGCCTTCATCTATGACAGGCATGAAAATCTTTTCTCTTTCTTTTTTTTGTTACTAGTCAGTATTAGTTGTCAGATTAATGTTGACATATCTAACATTGGAACCATTGAAAATCTGTTTACTATCAAAAGGTTACAGTGTCAAAAAACAGACAGAGGAAAAGCTAATCTATGATTTTTCAGTGAGTATTGAATATGGTTCCTATTTTGGCTGTTCCTTTTCTTTTGTATATTATGTTGTTAACAATAATTTGGCTCACATCCCCTTCCTATTTCTATCATCATAACAGGATCACTTCTTCCTTTGCAGTTAATTACAGAGCCGATATTGTGATGCTTTTGTCATTTCTAAATATTCAGTTGCGTAGTTGAGTGTTTGATGTTGCTGAACAGCTTGTTTTGACTTTAGAGTAGTTATAGTATGCTATAAATATATTTACTGGTAATTCATTCATTCAACATCTTCCCCAAATACTGAGTGTCATCCAGGTCTGCAATATTTTAATATTGTTTTAGTCTGGGAAAGCAGGCCTGGGGTTAACCTTTTAGCATTTAAAGCAGCCATGTCCAGCCCAAACATTCTACTGTTCCATGTTCAAACTTACCAGATCTGGCCTCTTACACCAACCCTACAATGTCATTCTAATAATAGACAATTACAACATTGAAATCTCAAAGCTATGAGAGAATACATGGTTAATACAAAACAATGTGAATGAATAAGCATTACATTAATTTGGATGTTAAAGGATAAGCTAAACATTTAATGATACATATTTACAACACCAAGGGAAGGAGGACACACCAGAAATTTTTCCAATACTGAATTCACTGTGGAGAAAATTCTTTTACGAGGGGCGTTCAATAAGTAATGCCCCTGACCCACTTCCCATAGCAGTAGAGCAACGAAACTTGGCACAGTTATTAGTCTTTTTCTACACAGGAACCACCCAGTGTTACGCATTTCTCCCATTGTTTGATGCAGCTCTGAAGACCGTTTTTGTAGAAGACCCCAGCTTGGTCCTCCAACCATGACGTGTCTTCAGAAATCAAGGCTGCATCATCTGGGAAACGCTTTCTTTTCAAAAACAACTTCATGGCTGGGAAGAGGTGAACATCAGAAGGTGCAAGGTCAGGAGAGGAAAGGGAATGGGGGATGAGTTCATAGCCGCACGCCTGTGCTTCTGATCTGGCGACACACGAGTTGTGGACCGGAGCGTTGTCCTGCAGGAGGAGGATGACTTTGCTGATCTTGCCCCGCCTCTTGATTTTGATAGCTTCTCTTAATTTCCTCAAAAGTGAAGCATAATAGACTCCTGTAATTGTGGCACCCTTTGCCAGGAAATCTGTCATCATTACTCCGTCCTGGTCCCAGAAGACTGTGAGCATGACCTTGCCAGCGGAGGGCTGTACCCTTGGAGGTAGTCACGGCTGTACCCTTGGAGGAGGTGAGTCACGGTGCTTCCACTGCATTGACTGGGCTTTGGTCTCTGGATCATAATGATGGACCCAGGTTTCATCCTGTGTAATCAGTCTTTTGAAAAATTTTGACTCATCTTCTTGGCACATCTCCAAATTCATCCTCAAGCAATCGACGCGTTCTTGCTTCTGGAAAGGTGTGAGCAACCTGGGAATCCATCTGGCAGACACCTTTTGCATATGCAAATGGTCATGAATGATAGTTTCCACAGACCCGGTGCTAATCTTGACCTCATGGGCTATTTGGCGAATAGTTATGCGTCGATCTTCCAAAATGACAGCCTCAACTTGACGGACAGATGCCTTATCAATGGCAGAAGGAGGCGACCAGATCTGGGAGCTGTTTCCACAGAGTTCCGACCATGTTTGAATTCACGATGCCAGCGTTTTACAAGTTCATATGATGGGGCATCATCACCATAAGTTACTTTCATTTCATCAAAAGTCTCCCGTGGTGTGCGTCCTTTCAAATACAAAAACCGGATCACTGCTCGACACTCAACAGGCTCCATTTCCCACTTGACTCAGTTCAAATACCTGTAAATCAGAAACCACAATTAGTTCAGAGCTGTAATTTGCCACTTAATCTATAGAGATATAAATAATTGCACAGGCAAAATTTCAGCAAGATCAAACAACTGCAAGTGGGTCAGGGGCATTACTTATTGAACGTCCCTCGTATTCTTTTACTTATTTCAGACATTAAACTACAGCCATGCTCTGGGGCACAACCTAGCAGAATCATAGCAAAATAAATCAACCCCAGTACTTTTTTTTTCAAGACTGGTACTTATTCAATCCATCTCTTTTGTTGAACTGCTAAGTTACAGGAACACAAACACACCAACACTAGATTGTCAAGTGGTGGTGCGGAACAAACACAGACACAGCCACATGCACGCCCACACACATATACATATATAGTATATATATACTGCAATACTTCCTTTTGTACCCCCACCCCAAACACTCCTTCTTTATTCAATTTTTTTTTTCTAAACAAACCCCCGTTTTCGGCTATGGAGAATACAAATCTGCAAAAAAATTGGCAAAAATCAGCCTTTTGAAATATTATAACAAAAGGATAGAAATTTATGAATACTTTTGAGTATATACCTAACTTTTACCACTATAGAGGGAGGAAAAGAAATTATCTAGAAATAGTTTAATATTTATATATATTGTACACTTAAATACTAACTCATCAGATGGTATCTGTGAATATTGATTAATTGGTATATACTGGTATTAATAAAGGAGTATTGAGGTAAAGGAACGGTGATGCTGACGATCACCACCATGACAGTAATTATATTATTTGTATCAGTGTTGTTAGTGTCTTAATAGGGTCAGTAATGTTATTGGTGTTATGATTATGACAGTCGGTGGTGGTGGTGGAGGCGGTGGTAGCAGCGGTGGCAGCAGCGGCAGCAGCAGCAGCTGCAGTAGCAGTGGTGGTGGTGGTGGTAGTAGTAGTAGTAGTTGTGTAGTGGTGGTGGTGGTGGTGGTGGTGGTAGTAGTAGTAGTAGTAGTAGTAGTAGTAGTGGTGGTGGTGGTGGTGGTGGTGGTGGTGGTGGTGGTGGTGGTGGTGGTAGTAGTAGTAGTAGTAGTAGTAGTAGTAGTAGTAGTAGTAGTGCAGCAGCAGCAGCAGTGAATTTCTTAACTACAGAACTATGTTTTACTTGTTTCTTAACCACTGGAACTACTGTTTTACTTGGTTTCAGTCATTTGACAAACATTGACAAACACAGATTCACAGTATTATGCTGGTCAAGCTGTCTGCTGTCACCTGTCACATGTCCCATGGTCACGTGTCATGCTGCTGTTGCTTGCAAACTCAGTAGTGTCAAATGATAGCTCATAACACATTCTTGATATCTGTCACAGCAGTCCTTGCTAGCTTAGAATAGTTTGCTTTTGTTTGTTTGTTTGTTGGTTTGTTTTGTTGTCTTTTTCGTTTTTCTTTTTCTTTATTTTTTTTTTTTTCTTTTCTGGACAAAGAACCAATGAATTGATTACCTGCTACTATGGTTACTATACTGACAAAAGATTATGGCTGAAAGAAAGTTCCTTAAGGAAGCATTCAGCATATTATATACACATGCTGTAAGGATCTCACACATCATCGTCATCATCGTCGTCTTCGTTGTCATCGTCGTCGTCATCATCATCATCATCATCATTATCATTGTCGTCATCATCATTTCAACCCTTTAGCGTTCAGATTACTTTGTCAAATGTAATGCTTATATATTCACGTTAATTTGAATTATGCAGGCATTATCTTGTAGCTTCCAGATTTCAAAGATGTTATTGCTTATTTTCAGAATGACATTGTTGAGTAGGTGTGAGAGGCTGGATCTGGATATGGTCGATTTAAATACCAAAGGGTTAATGTCCACTTTTCCATGCTCGCATGGGTCAGACAGAGTTTATTGAGGCAGATTTTCTATGATTGGATTGGCCCTCATCTGTTTCAAAGCAAGATAATATTTCCTCCTGGCCAAAAATGTCCTCACAGAAAATTGGAAATGAATTTGTATGACAGCTACCAATCATTTACAACTATTGTGCATTGTCAAGACAAGGAGATACACACACACAACACACACACACACACACACACACACACACACACACACACACACACACACACACATACACACACACATACACACACACACACACACACACACACACACACACACATACACACACACTCATACATGCATGCATGCACATGATCAACACACATGTGTATGCACATACACAAACATGCTTATGTATACAACAAGCTTCTTTCGGTTTCTGTCTGCCAATTCTATGAGCATCTATATATAAGTGCCAATGCATGAAACTTTCAGACCTCAAGTTACTCTGCTACTTCTGCTAAATTTCAATAAAAATATATACATAATCATATTTTGAGTTCTATTTTTCTTGTTTGCATCAACATACTTATATTTACATATCATCATCATCATCATCATTGTCATCATTGTTTAGCGTCCGCTTTCCATGCTGGCATGGGTTGGACGGTTTGACTGAGGACTGGCAAGCCAGATGGCTGCACCGGCTCCAATCTGATCTGGCAGAGTTTCTACAGCTGGATGCCCTTCCTAACGTCAACCATTCCAAGAGTGTAGTGGGTGCTTCTATGTGCCACCAGCATGAGGGCCAGTTAGGCAGTACTGGCAACAGCCACCCTCAAATGGTAACTTTGTTTAAAGTGAAGGAGAGTTGCACACTATCAACTTCATTCTCTTGTCCATTACTGTTTTCAATCCAGTGTCAAGACCAGGTCAAAACAACTGAGGATGGAGATGGATGTAGCAGACAATCGAAATGTCTTACTTGCCCATCTTACTCTCTGCACTTCACAGTGCATTGGTGCTCCCCACTTCTCTATTGAATCATGGAAATTTCTTCCACAGAGTGTGCCGGTTCCAGTTTTTGCATACATAGGTAGGCAGGCAAGCCTTTATATGTTAGTTAACCCTTTAGTGTTCAGATCTGACTGACAAACATGCTAATATCCAAAACTACATTATCTGATGAGTCCTTCCTCCTTTTCAACATCTCCTTCATATTGCACCTTAAAAGGGTCAACGTATGGGAGATTTGACAGCTATTTATACCAGTTCAAGCAAACATCTAGTTGGCTCATCCTGCACCTAAATTGATGAATCAATCACAATAAATAGCAAAACGTTAATAACTTGCCCCACTCTTCAGATGTTTCTGAATTTTCTTTCAAAGAAGGCCAGCACCAGCACCAACACTATTCCCCCACCCCATCATCATCATCTCAATCTTGCTGCTTCTCTTCTTTTCTCTTGCTTTTCCTCGCCATCATCATTATCACCAACATCCTAATTATTATCATCATTATACACACCAACATTACTGTGACCAGTACTACAACACCCAATACCATCATCAGCACAAACACTTTTATCAACCTCGTTATTGTTGTTGCTGTTGTAGTTGCTGATACTACTACTGTAACAGCTTTGTTGTCTGGTCGAGTCTGAACAGACTTATGGCATGTACATAGGAATTAACAAAGCATAGTTCATTGAGCAGACATAGCAACGACTGCACTGAAATTGAGAAAGAGAAACCCAATTAGGACAAAATCACCGTCTTTGTTACACGGAGCATAGTTGATTGGATAGACATAGCACAACTGACGGAAATGAATTTGAGAGAAAGATCAAGATCAAAATCGCCATCATAGTTGATTGAATACATCATAGATCATTAAATAATCACAATGTTAACTGCACTAAAATTGAGAAACGCTGTTAGGTGGAAATCGCTATTTTTCTATCATTTATCAAACATTTCTGATCTCATTCGAGTTTATAGTCTTCAAATTACTTTAGATACTGATGATACTTAATAATATAATCATACAATACAATGGCAGTTATCACAGATTATACTAGACTTGCTTTGTTGCTTGTCACACTGTTCTTGTCATTCCAGATCTTATTTTTATCATTGCTAACTGTGCTGTTGTGCTGATGCTGTTACAATTCACCTCTTTATATTCAGTTTTACATGTTATGTTTTCATTATTTGAGAGCACAAGTAAGTATGTGGCCACTGATTCCAGCTGGTACACATTGCAAGGACAATCACATTTGAAAAGGTTAGGAGGGGAAGAGGGTGACAAGAAAGACTGGCTCAACAGCATCATGACATGGACTGGAATGAGAACATTAGGGTGTATAAAGAAAGCCCAAGACTAGAAAAAATTGGTAAAAAAATCTGAATACCTCAGTACCTCAAAAGTAGAAGTGCTGTGGGAACATGGCATGAATTATATATATACATTTTGTAGAAGGGGAGAGAGGGAAAAAGAAAATTACTTTTAGGAACCACAAGGAGATGGGTAATGGCAATGAGGTTATCACTATGTTACTTTATCGACTAAACTCTTTGATGTTGTTGTATAATGCTAGTCACAATGCACTTCCTTACATTATTGTAGCTGGCTAGATGGGTAGGCCAGCATTCCTTCTGAACAGAATGCCATCCTGTTGTAGGGTTACTCATTTACAGTTGAGTGGGAGTGGAGCAATTTGAAATGAAGTATTTTGCTCAAGAACACAACATATCACCAATCTGGGAAATCAAAACCACAATCTTCTGATCACACCTTTATACCTATAGGTATAGATGCAGGCATGGCTGTGTGGTGAGAAGCTTACTTACCAATGTGTATATATTTGTGTGTCTGTATTGCTTGATAACCGATGCTGGTGTGTTTGCATCACCGTAGCTTAGCAGTTAGGCAAAAGAGACCAAAAGAATAAGTACTAAGCTTACAAAGAATAAATGACGGTTTAATAGATATTTCAAAATTATGATGCTATGACACTAGGTATTTCCATTATTTTGTCCAACTCCTGTGTATGTATCTCTCTCTCTCTCTCTATATATATATATATATATATATATATATATATACGGGACAAAATAATGGAAGCACCTAGCATCACAATTTTGAAATATCTATAAAACCATCAAAAGCTTCTTTATTTTTATGCTTTTTGATTTATTATTAGTGTTGCTTAATATGCTTTACTAAAATTGCTGTTTCTTTTCAGATATCATCAGAAGAAGTTAATTAAAATTCATTAAAATGACAGATCTATCAGACTTTCAAAAAGGTCAAATTGTTGGTGCTCGTATGGCAGGTGCTAACATAACAAAAACAGCTGAAATGTTTGGTGTATCAAGAAGTAGTCATGAAAGTAATGACAGCCTTTGAGAAAGAGGGAAAAACCTCCTTGTTGAAACAAAACTCTGGAAGATAACTAAAATTTTCAGATAGGGGCTGTCAGACTCTTATGTGAATTGTTAGAAAGTATCACAAAAGTACAGCTCCCAAAATTACTGCAGAGCTTAATGATCACCTCAAAAACCCATTTCCACAAAAACTGCTTGCCAAGAGCTGCACAAAGCCAGATTTCACAGGAGGGCTGCAATCAAAAAACCCCTACTTTCAAATCCAAACATTGCAAAGCATTTTGAGTGGAGTAAAAACCTACAGTCCCTAGAGCAGTGGAACAATGTTATTTTCTCAGGCGAGTCATCCTTTACCTTATTTCCAATGCTGGCCAAGTATATGTGTGAAGCATTTGACCCAGACTGCCTTCTTCCAACTGTTAAACACAGGCTATATCTTGGAAATCCTTCATCCCAATGGTTTCCCCTCATAGCAAAATTTAATAGTCAAGACTATTTAAGCATTTTATCGGATCAAATTCATTCTATGGTTGCGGAACTGTTTCCGGAGGGAAATGCAATCTTTCAGGATGATAATGCACAAATTAACACAGCTAAAGTTTTTACTGAATGGCACGAGGAACATTCTAGTAAAGTTAAACATCTTATCCGGCCACCACAGTTCCCAGATCTCAATATTATTGAGCATTTATGGTGCAATTTAGAAAAAACAAGTAAGGGGTCGATATCTTCCACAATCATCACTACAAGAACTGGAGAGTGTTTTAGTTGAAGAATGGACAAAAATTCCTTTGGAAACAATTCAAACTTTGTACGAGTCCATACCTCATAGAATTCAAGCTTTAATTTCTGCCAAAGGCAGTCCTGCCCCATATTAACATAAATTTGTTTGAAATTTTAAGGTGTTTCCATTATTTCGTCCAACCCCTGTATATCTGTATATATATATATATATATATATATATATATATATATATATATATATACACACACACACACACATATATATATATACACTCACACATACAATGAACTTCCACTCTGTTTCCATCAACCAAATTCATTCACAAGATATCTGTCAGTTGGTCAGTCCAGGTCTATAGTAGAATACATTTGTCCAAGGTTGCAGGCCAAACTTCTTAACCACGTGTGTGTGTGTGTGTGTGTGGTGTGTGTGTGTGTGTGTGTGTGTGTGTGCGTGTGTATAACAACCAAATTTTGGAGCTAGGATTTAAAACCAAATTGACATTTTTCTACGAGTCTGCTGCCTATTCTTCTTGCTTGTTGCACTAGGAAATTTATGAGATTAAACTCACCTCTTAACCTGTCTAGCCTGACCTGATTGATGACTCCAACTTTCATTGATCATTATATTTAATCATTAAATATATATATAGGTGCAGGCATGGCTCTGTGGTTAGAAATTCATTTCAGAACCATGAGTCTAGGAGTTCAGTCTCACTGTATCTACTTTGTCAGCTAACATCCTAAATTATAGCCTGTCCTATTTATATGTGTGTGCATATGTATGTGTGTATATCTGTATATGTAAAGGTGCATAGCCTTGTAATTAGGGAGTTGCACTCATAATTTCAGGATAGTGGGTCTGATAAGCTGTTCTGGGAATGAAGGGTTTGAGAGGAAAATATGTTCTGTACAGAACTTAGGACCAAAAGGAACTGTGATAGCTACTATAGATGGCTATGCAATTTGAACCATATGAATCACCAACTCTAAATCTGTACTGCAGCTAAAGAAATTCTAAATAAGTTGAAAATGAATTACAAAATCTCTTCTAAATGTCATAATATATTTTATGTCGTAGTTAGATACCATGTTGCTAAAAATGTTTTTAAAACTTTGGAAAAATTTTATTTTTCTTCATAATGTTAAGGTTATTTTTATCATAAAAATGTAGAAATATTTCATAAGAATTATTCATTTCCTGAGGAGGCGTTATTTTCTTCAACTTCCATCTTTTTCCAGTAAAACAGATTTGATATAGAAATATTTATTCACATCAGGTTTGTTTCTTTACTCTCTGTTTTCGATTGCATTTATTTTTACATTTAACTTACCTTTCTCTCTGTACTACTACTACTACTACTACTACTACTACTACTAATAATAATAATAATAATAATAATAATAATAATAATAATAATAATAATAATAATAATAATAATCATAATAATCATAATAATAATAATAATAATAATAATAATAATAATAAAGATGGTTTCACATTTTGGCACAAGGCTAGAAATTTGTAGGGAGGGAATAAGTTGATTACATTGACCCCTGTGCTCAACTGGTACTTATTTTATTGACCCTGAAAGGATCAAAGGCAAAGTCAATCTCAGAATCTAAAGATGGATGAATGCTACCAAAGCATTTTGCTTGGCATGGTAACAGTTTTGCATGCTCACCACCAATTATGATGATGATGTTGATAAATCATTATCATCATCATTTAACATCCATTTTTCATGCTGGCATGAGTTGCACAGTGTGAAAGGAGCTAGCAAGCCAGAGGACTGCACCAAGCTCTGGTTTGGCCTGGTTTCTACAGCTGGGTGCACTTTCTAATGCCAACCACTTTACAGAGCATACTGGGTGCTTTTTGCATGGCACCAACACCAATGAGGTTACCAAGTAACTTGCAAGACAAGACTCCCCAACTGAGTGTAAAGTTGTATTGAGGCCGGTGGCTTCATGCCAGGTGGTGATAGGTTAGAATATGGTAGGGGGCATAAACAGGTGTCTTGCAATAGAGGAGATATGTAATTATCCAGTTGAAAAGAGAGAGGAGAAAAGGGAAAGAGAGGAACAGAGCAAGTAAGAGATGATGAAGAAGATGTATGAGACTCCTTTTCTTGAGCCTTACATAACTTCTACTTGGCCCTTACTTTTGTCCTCACTCTTATATTTTTCTGACCACCCCAACAGCTTGCTACGTTTCTCCAATCTTATCCCATCATCACAAGAAGATGGAAGAGCATAACTGGAAGGGAGGAACTTCTTCCTTGTAAAATTCTTAGTTACTGACTTCTTGGTCAGATTCCTGAGACTGAGGGTGAGGCAAATCTTCTCTCTTGTTTGCAGAGTTGTAACTTGTGTCTTGTAAACAGCGGCCTTGTGGCCTAGTCTTACTGTTGCTATCTGCATTGATTCTTTGCTTTCAAATACTCCAACTTTTCTGAGTTGAAAGCTCTTACATGACTCTTACTGCCATATGTGTAGCAACTGAGCTTTCTACTCTGCACTGCAAGGTTTAAAGCCCTTTCTTCTACACCTGCTACAGGGTACAATTTTGGAATCATTTTGAGATCTTCAGATGTCATCCAGACTGATTTATCTACGGAGGCCCAATATTTCATTAATGCTCAAATCAATACTTACCATTAGTCTATTTTGTACTACAAAAATGGCAGTCAAGATCCTACATCATCTTTAATATCTTTCTCAGTGTCCTTTGTATCTTTATATTTCATATATCTTTGTGGCGGAGAATAGCTGATGGGTACATATGTGATGCACTTGCTTGATTTGTCTCCTTACATCATCCCCAGTTTAAAACAAGATAATCAGCCCTGTCCCTAGAGAGGCAATTTCACTCCACACATTGACCAGAGCTTTCTCCAGCTTTGAAAATGTACAAACAAGTCACCTCCATCCTCTCTCACACTTGTGTGATAGCTTCAAGCAAAAACGTATTTGTTTCAGTTACACAATACTGCCAAACAGTTCTTTCAGTTAAATAGCTCATATATAGAATTTCTTTGTTGCTGGAAGCATTATCAAGATACAAAGCTACATTTCTATATTTGTTGTTGATATTAAAAAGTTTCAGTATTATTTTTGTTTGGCAAAATGTGTGTGTGTGTGTGTGTGTGTGTGCGCGCACGTGAGTGCGTGCATGCGTGCATATGTGTATATTGTTTTTGATGTTGTTGTTTGGTTTATTGTTGTAAATGTTCAAGTTAAAATTGCTGCTTCTTATCAAAGAGTGATCATTTTTTACAGCATCTGAAATATTTTAATATTTTTCTTTTAGTTTTTCTATATTTTTTTGTTTTTTTATGCTATGCTCACATTCAGTTGAATTACATGGGCATGTTTTTATGTCTTGTAGCCATCTTGAGCTGAATGTAAACACAATAAAAAGTGATGTTTAAAAGATTAAAAAAAACAGCAAGCCTTGTTTCTCACCCAGTATAAGAGAAGTCCATAATATTCTAGAAGAATTCTCAAAAGTAAATATCTTAAAATAAACGTTTTGTTTATTATTCCTTCAGCTATGCTTGGTAAATATCCAAACTTTGCAGAGCAATAACTCACATACCTACTTATGGCAAACAAACAAACCAATAATAATAATGATAAAAATAATGATAATAATAACAATAATAATAATAATAATAATAATAATAACAATAACCATGATGATGATGATAATAATAATAATAATAAAAATAATAATAATATAATAATAATAATAATAATAATAATAATAATGATAATGATGATGATGATGATATAAAATTGTGTCAAAAGAGTACTTGAGTCAGAAAAATGTAAGATTTTATGGGACTTTCCTATTCAAATGGACAAGAAGTTAGAAAATAATAGACCGGATATAACAATAGATAAGGAAAAGCGAAGTTGCTTACTAATCAACCCATCATGCCTTTTTGATTCCAGGATTGAAAAGAAAGAGGAAGAAAAGCTAAAACAATACAATCCCTTAAAATTCGAAATAGGAAAAGTCTGGAGTATGAGAACTATCAAGGTCATGCCTATAATAATTAGTGCGTTGGGAACAGTAAGCAAAGATATAGATAAATGGCTGAAAGGGACTGGAATAGAATACCCTATAGAGTTCCTACAGAAGGTTTGACTCTCAGAGACAGCAATGATTATCAGAAGGGTTCTAAGCACTTGAAAGACTGCTGAAAACTTGTGGATACCTGTAGTTACAGGTAGTAACCTGCTACCCTCATAAATCCTACCAGGAATAATACCAAACCTGAGTCAAGTTAAATAACAACAAAAATAGTGGTTTCAAATTTTGGCACAAGGCCAGCAATTTCAGGGAAAGAAGCAAATCATTTACATCAACCCCAGTGCTCAACTGGTACTTATTTCATCAACCCTGAAAGAATGAAAGGCAAAGCTGACCTCAGCAGAATTTGAACTCAGAACGTAAAGAGAAACAAAATACTACTAAGTATTTTGCCCAGCACAGTAACGATGATGACCTGATAGTAGAAGACACTTACCCAAGCTATCACACAGTGAGACTGAACCTAGAACCATGTGGCTGGTGTATGTATGTATGCATGTATGTATGTATGTATGTATGTATGTATGTATGTATGTATGTATGTATGTATGTACAATTACTTTTGTACAGTTTAAGTAATTTCACTAATGAGTTATTGATCAACCCAATGTTATAATAAAAGATACTTGCTCAATCCATGCATTAGGATTGAACCTGAAATAATATGGTTGTAAAATGAACATCTTAACCTCACATCTATGAACTCCAACACTTTAGGCTTCACACTATTCTACTATAGCACTCTCACTCAGTCTCTCTCTCTCTCTCTCTCTCTCTCTCTCCTCTCTCTCTCTCTCTCTCTCACTCTATCTATCTATCTATCTATCTATCTATCTATCTATCTACCCCTCTCTCTGGAGAGAAAGAATCATCTATGACCTCTTAATCTCTCTTCATCAATCATTTGGATCTGAATCAAAATAACAAAATTTGTAACAAAATGAATTGCTCATATGATATTGGCATGTGATAAAAATATCAAAAGGAAAAATAGAAAACAGAGTAAGAAAGAAAAAGAAAATTTCTTGGCCCTTTTCAGCTATGATATAATAAATAGATTAATAGAAAAAGAAGAGCTTTATATCTTGACCAGTTTTATGTGCTTTTGCCAAAACAATGAACTTCTTTTCTTTATTTCCAATAGATGCCTGTAAATGGTGAGAAAAATGACAGCTAGCTGATAAGATACGTATATTTTCGATGAAGATAAGTAGAGTGTACATTCTTTTTAAGTGTCCCTAATGAAAGATGGACACTTAAATGGATGTAGAGCTGAACAGTTTCTATTGTCAGGAGCAAATTTCCCAATTACCATTGCTGGATGCATGGAGGAAGAAGGAAGTTAGAAGATATGAAGCTTTCTATAGAAATACAGAGATGAAATATAAAAGGAAAATGCATTGTTGTTTTTGTTACTATCATTACTATAATTTGTAGTAGTAGTGGCGGTGGCTGCGGCGGCAGCAAGGACAACGACCACGACAGTGATGGCGGCGGTAGTAGTAGTAGTAGTAGTAGTAGTAGTAGTAAGGCAGATACTGGCAGAATCGTTAATACGTCAGACAAAATGCTCAGCAACCATTTCTTCTGGTTCTTATATTTCTGAGTTCAAACTCCACCAAGGCTGACTTTCAGGGTTGATGAAATAAGTAAATAAGTGCCAGTCATATACTAAGGTCAATGTAATCAACTAGACCCCTCATTCAAAATTTCGGGTCTATATCAGAAAGGGTTGTTATTATTATTATTCTTTATTAATAAGTGAGAGAGCAGTGCATGCCATCAAAGTGACACTGGGGTAAAATATACAAAACCTAGTATTCCCATCATGACTACCAATCTGATAAGGGTACACCAGAAACATGCATCACAACCATATGTGCATGGCATAGTGATCTCATATCAAGAAAAGCAGATGACCTTACAGGTGGTGGGGCCCAGTTAGACTTTTCTTTAGGTCGAGCAGCCCATCCTACTCAAAAGGTCTCTGAATAAGGGTTGTTTAAGAATGATGAACAAAATACCCATGCTTCCAAAGGTGAATTATCCAAACCCCAAAGAATCTCTCTCAACACATGGTTATGATGCTCCCCTACTACTTCTGCTCATGATCAGAGATGCACATATCATCAACCATTAAGGGACATGCTCATCTAGTTAAGGTTAAACAACTGACAAGCAAATCTGTGGTATTGAGCAGAATATTTGCTGTAGCCCATCTTTTCTACCAAGACAAAACAATGTACATGATAACACTTCCAATCAGTTAAGATCAGAAACCATGAGAGCCACTGCCTGGTACTGCATAGTATTTGTATTATTATTATTATTGAGTGAGAGAGCAGTGCATGCCATCAAAGTGACACTGGGGTAAAATATACAAAGCCCAGTATACCCATCATGACTACATGTCTGATAAGGTTACACTAGGCACATGCATCACAACCATATGTGTGCGACATGGTAATCTCATATCAAGATAAACAGCACATGACCTTGCAGGTGGGGGCCCAGTTACAATTTTCTTCTGGTTGAGTAACCTATCCCACTGAAAAGGTCCCTGAATAAGAGTTGTTTAAGGATGATGAACGAAACACCCATGTTTCTAGAGGTGAATTATTCAAACCTCAAAGAATCCCTCTCAACACATGGCTATGATGCTCCCCCACTACTTCTGCTTGTGATCAGAGATGCACATATCGTCAGCCACTAAGGGACATGCTCAACTGGTTGAGGTCAAACAACTGACAAGTAAATTTGTGGTATTGAGCAGAATATTTGCTGTAGCCCATATCTTTTCTACCAAGACAAAACAATGTACACGATAACACTTCCAATCAGTTAAGATTATTATTATTATTATTATTATTATTATTATTATTATTATTATTATAATTATTATTGTGTGAGAGAGCAGTGCATGCCATCAAAGTGACACTGGGGTAAAATATACGAAGCCCAGTATACCCATCATGACTACCTGTCTGATAAGGTTACACTAGGCACATGCATCACAACCATATGTGCGCGACATGGTGATCTCATATCAAGAAAAACGACACATGACCTTGCAGGTGGGGCCCAGTTACAATTTTCTTCTGGTTGAGTAACCCATCTTGCCCAAAAGGTCCTTGAATAAGGGTTGTTTAGGGATGTTGAACGAAACACCCATATTTCCAAAGCTGAATTATTCAAACCTCAAAGAATCCCTCTCAACACATAGCTATGATGCTCCCCCACTACTTCTGCTCATGATCAGAAATGCACATATTGTCAGCCACTAAGGGACATGCTCAACTGGTTAAGGTCAAACAACTGACAAGCAAATATACTTTTGACAACAATGTCTGGCATGTTAGCTTTGATCTTCCTGTGTGTATGGATTGGCATAACTCCCAAAGAATGGTCGCTTTTTAATTCTGCAATTCTCTGAAATAATGATTTTTTATGCAAGTATAGGTAAAGGTATGACTGTGCAATTAAGAAGCTTGCTTCCCAACTACATGATTCCAGTTTTAGTCCCACTGCATAGTACCTTAGATGAGAGTCTACTACTATAATCCCAGGCCAACTTGTCAGACAAATTCTGGTAGACTTCTAGTCTCACTCTTGGTGTTCCAAGAACATGATGATGGTTGGATGCCACATCTGCCTCCCATTTCATACTGAATGATAAAGTGATCTATCTGGTTTTCTCAGTTCAGTCATCTGGTGACATCCAGGTTGACTTATGCTTATATTTCCAAAGAAAATTTATGTTTCCTAATATTTTCTGGAAAAAGACAATTTTTCAAAATACTAAATTAATTTGAGTAATTACTCTAAATTAGTTAAGTTGTTTCAGTGTCTGTTGCTGTGCTTGGTGGAATACAATATTCTTAGTTTTTCTGCCAAGAGCTAAAATGAACAATTTTCAGTCGAAGTTACTTAACCAATGGCCTTTTCCAGGAAGTGATGTACTCCTATTTAAACTTTCTATCTAGGTGCAAAATTGTAACCCTTGGAATATACATGCATGCATTCACTTGTGTGTGGGGGGGGGGTATGCATGGATTGATGGCTGGATGGATGTTTGCATGTATGTATTCATGTGTGTATGTATCTGTGCATGGATGTATGCCCATTTGTATATATTCATACAAACATAGAGGACTGGCTGTGTGGTAAGTAACTTGCTTACCAACCACATGGTTTCGGGTTCAGTCCCACTGCGTGGCACCTTGGGCAAGTGTCTTCTACTGTAGCCTTGGGCTGACCAAAGCCTTGTGAGTGGATTTGGTAGACGGAAACTGAAAGAAGCCCGTTGTATATATATATATATATATACGTATATGTTTGTGTGTCTGTGTTCGTCCCCGCAACATCGCTTGACAACCAATGTGGGTGTGTTTACATCCCCGTCACTTTGCGGTTCGGCAAGAGAGACCGATATAATAAGTACTAGGCTTACAAAGAATAAGTCCTGGGGTCGATTTGCTCGATTAAAGGTGGTGCTCCAGCATGGCTGCAGTCAAATGGCTGAAACAAATAAAAGAATAAAAGAATAAAGAATACATACATACATAAATAGATGGGTATACATACGCACATATGCACATGCATACACACATATGCACACACATGCATGCACACATCCACATACACACATGCATGCGTGCACAGACACACACTCACACACACACACGTATATGCATGTATGTATGTATGTATGTATGTATGTATGTATGTATGTATATTTGCTTCATTTCAGCAATTTGAACTGTAGTTGTCTTTTTTTCCCCATCTTCCTATACAACAACAATAAATTTAATTGGACAGAATTCTGTCACTTCAATTTTTAGGGGAGAAAAAATATTTCCACTTAGTCATACTTCAGCTTCCAAGAAAATTTCTCTATTTCTATGGTGAAAAGTCTGTTACCACTCATTGGTCATAGTATTGATTCCTTCCTGTTTTGTACAGCAGTCAGCACTTCTTTCTACATTAGCACAGCAGTCAGACATCTTTCTATATCAGCTGAGAAGCTAAAGAATTCATTGGATAAAATGTCATAGCAAAAATTAAATAATCAAATACAAAAATACTTATGACAAAAGATAGATCTTTCTTTTTATTGTTTATAGCCTGAAATTAAATATTTGTACAGATATTCTTGTCACTGTTTGTTCCTATCTCAACAAAGAAATGGATTTTTTTTTTAGAAATGATATTGCATAGACAGATATACACACATAGGTGCATCCACATGTAGATGCATACATATATGCTTATAAACATATGTATGAAATGTACCTGTGTGTGTGTGTGTGTGTGTGGTGTGTGTGTGTGTGTGTGTGTGTGTGTGTCTGTCTGTCTGTCTGTCTGTCTGTCTGTGTCCTGGGCATGATTCTAAATTGCATTCATTAGTGGGGATCTGGTTTGGGTGCTTCAGGATTTTGAGAAGCCTGGGACCACCAGTATTGTTCCTAGGTCTACTCTAACCCAGAATTGTAGCACCTGTCTGGTTCCCAACTATAGGTTAACTAATATATGTGATGACAATCTAAGTGCAGGGATGAAGATATACCCTTGGTTAGAGTCAGGACACACTGTAAAACTACCAGGAGTGAGGAACCCCAAGCTGTTGCCATGGTGTCCTTCTAGGAGAGGTAAGAAAAAATATAAAGTTACCTTTTCGAGTCATGCTGATTCATAAGGGCTGGTTTCCCAGTTTCCATAGCAAAGAAGTTATCCACCTTGATGGGACGCCAGTCCATCACAGGATTATTCATATTTGCCAGCTGAGTGGACTGGAGCAATGTGAAATGAAGTGTTTTGCTCAAGAGTACATGTCACCCAGTCCAGGCATCAAAACAACAATCTTATGATCATGAGTCCAACACTCTAACCACTAAACTACATGCCTCAACATTCTTCTAGGAGAGGGATACTCTGATGTAAAACCTGCTGTTTCACATGATTACTGGTATTTCACATTGGCTGGTCACTGGGTATTAATCACAAGGACTCAGTGAGTGGTACTCATGTTTTACATGTGCCTATATATCCCACAATGTACAAATCTCTCTTTATGGTGACTTCATTTGTCATTCCATCCACTGAAAGTGCTATGGCAATGGGAAAATGGCAATGTGTGTTGGAAGCACACAGTATGTTACAACTTTTCTGTCACCTATGCCTCAAACCATGCACATCTGCCACAAGACTGAATAATCACCTGAGAAGTCAAGGACAGAAAGTCAGAAATGCTTAAAAAATGTCAATCATGTGTGTGTGTGTGTGTGTGTGTGTGTGTGTGTGTGTGTGATTGACATTTTTTGTTCTTCCTTTCTGACAATGGCATTGTTGACAATGGCAACAATATATATGTACGTATGTGTATATCATCATCATCATCATCATCATTTAGCGTCCGTTTTCCATGCTAGCATGGGTTGGACGGTTCAACTGGGGTCTGTGAAGCTGGAAGGCTTCATCAGGCCCAGTCAGATCTGGCAGTGTTTCTACGGCTGGATGCCCTTCCTAATGCCAACCACTCCGTGAGTGTAGTGGGTGCTTTTTACGTGCCACCCGCACAGGTGCCAGACAGAGCTGGCAAACGGCCACGAACGGATGGTGCTTTTACATGTCACCAGCACGGGGGCCAGGCGAGGCTGGCAACGGACACAATGGTGCTTTTACATGCCACCGACACAGGGGCCAGACAGGGCTGGCAAACGGCCACGAACGGATGGTGCTTTTACGTGTCACCGGCACGGGGGACAGACAGAGCTGGCAAACGGCCACGAACGGATGGTGCTTTTACGTGTCACCTGCACGGGGGCCAGGCGAGGCTGGCAACGGACACAAATGGATGGTGCTTTTACATGCCACCGACACAGGGGCCAGACAGGGCTGGCAAACGGCCACGAACGGATGGTGCTTTTACGTGTCACCGGCATGGGGGACAGACAGAGCTGGCAAACGGCCATGAACGGATGGTGCTTTTACGTGTCACCGGCACGGGGGCCAGGCGAGGCTGGCAACGAACATGAACCTGCACGGGGACCCTGATGTTGATCGACCTCAATTTGGTTCTGCTTTCTGATATATGAATTGATTTGGTTTGATTTTGACTGTTCTCACTGGTCTTGCCGGGTTTTCTCACGCACAGCATACTTCCAAAGGTCTCGGTCTCTGGTCATTTCCTTGGTGAGACCTAAAGTTCGAAGGTCATGCTTCACCACCTCGACCCAGGTTTTCCTGGGTCTACCTCTTCCACAGGTCCCCTCAACTGCCAGGGTGTGGCACTTTCGCACACAACTATCTTCAGCCATTCTCATCACATGACCATACCAGCGCAAACGTCTCTCTTGCACACAACAACTGATGCTTCTTAGGTTCAACTTTTCTCTCAAGGTACTTACACTCTGTCGATTATGAACACTGACATTACACATCCATCGGAGCATACTAGCTTCATTTCTTGCGAGCTTACGCAAATTCTCAGCAGTCACAGCCCAAGTTTCACTACCATGTAGCATGGCTGTACATACACATGCATCATACAGTCTGCCTTTTACTTTGAGCGAGAGGCCTTTTGTCACCAGCAGGGGTAAGAGCTCTCTAAACTTTGCCCAGGCTATTCTTACTCTAGCAGTTACACTTTCAGCACACCCGCCTCCGCTACTGACTTGGTCACCTAGGTAACGGAAACTATCAACTACTTCTAGTTTTTCTCCCTGGAAAGTGACGGAAGTTGGTCTCAGAGCATTTTCAGTGTTTATTGTTCCTGAGCATCTGCCACATACTATAACCATCTTCCTAGTTAGCCTTCCTTTGACATTTCTGCACCTCTTATGTGTCCATAGCTTACACTTGGTGCACCTTTTCTACAGATTGAGCAGGGCCATCTACCTGAAGGCGTTTGTGATTGGTCTACCTTCCTACTTATTAGGACTTTGGTTTTGGCTAGGTTGATTCTAAGGCCCTTCGATTCTAAACCTTGCTTCCATACCTGAAACTTCTCCTCTAGTTCTGATAGAGACTCAGCAATTAGAGCAAGGTCATCAGCATAGAGGAGCTCCCAGGGGCATCCTGTCTTGAATTCCTCTGTTATTGCCTGGAGGACTATGATAAATAGGAGGGGACTGAGGACTGAACCTTGGTGGACCCCAACCTCTACCCTGAATTCTTCACTGTACTCGATGCCAACCCTCACCTTACTAGCAGCGTCTCTGTACATGGCTTGTACAGCTCTCACTAACCATTCATCTATCCCTAGTTTCCTCATTGACCACCAGATAAGGGATCGGGAGACCCTGTCGAAGGCTTTCTCCATATCAACAAAAGCCAGGTATAGGGGCTTGTCTTTGGCTAGGTATTTCTCCTGCAGCTGTCTTACCATGAAAATAGCATCAGTAGTACTTTTCCCTGGCACGAACCCAAACTGCATCTGATCTAGGCTAACTCTCTCTCTAATTAGTTGGGCTATAACCCTCTCCATAACCTTCATTACCTGATCCAGCAGCTTGATACCCCTGTAGTTATTTGTATCTAGGGCGTCACCTTTACCTTTGTAGCAGCTGACTATTATGCTGCTACACCAGTCATTGGGAATGACTCCTTCGTGTATCACCTTGTTAACTATACGGGTGACTAGGCTATAGCCGACACTACCAGATATTTTGAGCATCTCTGCAGTAATATATATATATATATATATATATATATATATATATATATGTAGGTAGGGAGGGAGGGAGGTAGACAGGCAGACAGGCAGGCAGGCAGACAGACAGACAGACAGACAGGCAGGCAGGCAGGCAGGCAGGCAGGCAGGCAGGCAGGCAGACAGACAGACAGACAGACAGACAGACAGACAGACAGATAGATAGATAGACAGACAGATAGATAGATAGATAGATAGATAGATAGATAGATAGATAGATAGATAGATAGATAGATAGATAGATAGATAGATAGATAGATAGATAGATAGATAGGTAGATAGATATGGCCTGTCTGTGGGGTTACCCTGGGTTTCATGTCCATAAAGCATTTAGCTTTACAGCATTCCTTCAGACCCTAAAACACACTAGCAAGCGCTCTACTGCTCTATAACTTAGAGTGCACTTCTCTTTTAGATTTGTGATTTACTGAAGATATATATATATATATATCATCATCATCATCATCATCATTTAGCGTCCGTTTTCCATGCTAGCATGGGTTGGACGGTTCAACTGGGGTCTGGGGAGCCCGAAGGCTGCACCAGGCCAGTCAGATCTGGCAGTGTTTCTACAGCTGGATGCCCTTCCTAACGCCAACCACTCCGAGAGTGTAGTGGGTGATTTTATGTGCCACCGACACAGGTGCCAGACGAGGCTGGCGAACGGCCACGCTCGGATGGTGTTTTTATGTGCCACCGACACAGGTGCCAGACGAGGCTGGCAGACGGCCACGCTCGGATGGTGTTTTTATGTGCCACCGACACAGGTGCCAGATGAGGCTGGCAGGTGCCAGACGAGGCTGGCAGACGGCCACGCTCGGATGGTGTTTTTATGTGCCACCGACACAGGTGCCAGATGAGGCTGGCGGACGGCCACGATCGGATGGTGTTTGTTACGTCCCCAAAGCACGGAGGCCAGTCTATGCGGTACTGGCTACGGCCACGTTCGGATGATTTTCTTGTGTGCCACCGGCACTGGTACCACAAAGATACAAATTCCATTTATGCTCATCTATTTTGATTTGTTTTGATTTGATTTGATTTTCACTTGCCTCAACAGGTCTTCACAAGTGTCACTTGCCTCAACAGGTCTTCACAAGTGTCACAAGAAGGAAGGTATGCACAGGTGGACTGTCTACGTCGCCGGGTCTTCGGATGGTGTCTTTATGTGCCACCGACACAGGTGCCAGATGTGGCTGGCGAACGGCCACGATCGGATGGTTTTCTTGTGTGCCACCGGTACTGGAACCACAAAGATACAAATTCCATTGATGTTCATCTATTTTGATTTGGTTTGATTTTCACTTGCCTCAACAGGTCTTCACAAGTGTCACGCGTGTCACACACTTGCCTCAACAGGTCTCCACAAGTGTCACACACTTGCCTCTGCCTCAACAGGTCTTCACAAGTGTCACACACTTGCCTCTGCCTCAACAGGTCTTCACAAGTGTCATAAGAGGGAAGGTATGCACAGGTGGACTGACTACGTCGCCGGGTCTTGGATGGGTTTTTATGTGCCACCGACACAGGTGCCAGGTGAGGCTGGCGAACGGCCACGATCAGATGGTGTTTGTTGTGCCCACAGCACGGAGGCCAGTCGATGCGGTACCAGCTACGGCCACTTCGGATGGTTTTCTTGTGTGCCACGGTACTGGAACCACAAAGATACAAATTCCATTGATATTCATCTATTTTGATTTGGTTTGATTTTCACTTGCCTCAACAGGTCTTCACAAGTGTCACACACTTGCCTCAACAGGTCTTCACAAGTGTCATAAGAGGGAAGGTATGCACAGGTGGACTGACTACGTCGCCGGGTCTTCGGATGGTGTCTTTATGTGCCACCGGCACAGGTGCCAGATGAGGCTGGCGAACGGCCACGATCGGATGGTGTTTGTTGTGCCCACAGCACGGAGGCCAGTCGATGCGGTACTGGTTACGGCCACGTTTGGGTGGTTTTCTTGTGTGCCACCGGCACTGGTACCACAAAGAATACAATTCCACTGATGTTCATCTATTTTGATTTGTTTTGATTTGATTTGATTTTCACTTGCCTCAACAGGTCTTCATAAGTGTCACGAGAAGGAAGGTATGCACAGGACTGACTACGTCCCAGGTCGGGGCCACGGGTTATGGCCTGACTAGTCTTGCCGGGTCTTCTCATGCACAGCATACTTCCATAGGTCTCGGTCTCTAGACATTTCCTTAGTGAGACCTAAAGTTCGAAGGTCGTGCTTCACCACCTCGTCCCAGGTTTTCCTGGGTCTACCTCTTCCACAGGTTCCCTCCACTGCTAGGGTGTAGCACTTTTGCACACAACTATCTTCAGCCTTTCTTGTCACATGACCATACCAGCGCAGCCGTCTCTCTTGCACGCCACAACTGACGCTTCTTAGGTTCAGCTTTTCTCTCAAGGAACTTACACTCTGACGATTATGAACACTGACATTACACATCCATCGGAGCATACTGGCTTCATTTCTTGCGAGCTTACGCATATCCTCAGCAGTCACGGCCCATGTTTCACTACCATGTAGCATGGCTGTACGTACACATGCATCATACAGTCTGCCTTTTACTCTGAGCGAGAGGCCTTTTGTCACCAGCAGGGGTAAGAGCTCTCTAAACTTTGCCCAGGCTATTCTTACTCTAGCAGTTACACTTTCAGCACACCCACCCCCGCTACTGACTTGGTCTCCTAGGTAGCGGAAGCTATCAACTACTTCTAGTTTGTCTCCCTGGAACGTGGCAGAAGTTGGTCTCTGCATATTTCCAGTGTTTATTGCTCCTGAGCATTTGCCACAGACAAAAACTATTTTCCTAGTTAGCCTTCCTTTGACATTTCTGCACCTCTTATGTGTCCATAGCTTACACTTGGTGCATCTTATAGAGTTTCTACCTACACCTTTTTTACAGATCGAGCAGGGCCATCTACCTGAAGGCGTTTGTGATTGATCTACCTTCCTACTTATTAGAACTTTGGTTTTGGCTAGGTTGATTCTAAGGCCCTTCGATTCTAATCCTTGTTTCCACACCTGGAACTTCTCCTCCAGTTCTGATAGTGACTCAGCAATTAGAGCAAGGTCATCAGCATAGAGGAGCTCCCAGGGGCAACCTGTCTTGAATTCCTCCGTTATTGCCTGGAGGACTATGATAAATAGGAGGGGACTGAGGACTGAACCTTGGTGGACCCCAACCTCTACCCGGAATTCTTCACTGTACTCGTTGCCCACCCTCACCTTGAGAATCATTATATTAATATATCTTATCTGAACGGTCGTATTGCACTAATATTTGACATCCTGTTAGTTATTTTGATTATACATACATATATATATATATATATGTATGTATAATCAAAATAACTAACAGGATGTCAAATATTAGTGCAATACGACCGTTCAGATAAGATATATTAATATAATGATTCTCAAACATTTTATCAGAGCTAGAGGATGAAAGAATTTCATACTGTCAATATTGCAGCAAGAATAATCTCCAAGAGAAGAACTACAATTTTGGTGTGGCATAGAACACAGAGAGGGTCACAGGATTATAATTCATTTCTAATTTTCTTAATCTACCTTCTTATCATCAACAAAAGATCTAAGCCTAACATACTACTGAGAACAAAGAAGATTGTGAGTTGACAGCTCATAGCTGGCTACTGGTCATAAATAAATATTACTGGATGTTTCTCCTATTCCTTAATTTCTTAATGCCATAGATACCCCTCACCACAAAAAGCAATACACTTTAGGAGTTAACTAGATAGCAGTAAAAGCCCATAAAAGAGGTAGGGTATCATAATAATAATAATAATAATAATAATAATAATTGTGTACAGTGCTCAGGTGCACTACAACTCATCTAAAGTGTATATATAATCAGGTGTAGTTTCGGCGGATTTCGGAAAGCATGAGGGCCTTAAAGGATGCAGTGTTATGGCAGTCAACAACTGACGCAGGCAGTTTATTCCATGCTTCAGCAACTCTGAGCGTGAAAAAATGTTTCCGAAAGTCATGGGAGCTGTGTTGTTTTCTGACTTTGTAGGCATGTCCACGTGTGTTAGACACATGGAGATCAAAAAGGTGTTCAGTGTTGTTGTTGGTGAGGCGGTTGATAACCTTGTGGGTGTTTACCAAGTCCGTCGCCAGACGCCGGAGCTTCAGTGAATCCATGCCCAGGGAAATAAGGCGCTCAGAATATGGTAGGTGTCTGATGGAGGGTATGCGTTTGGTTGCACGTCTCTGGACAGATTCCAGGAGGTCAATGTTCTGAGCAAGATAGGGATTCCAAACTGATGATGCAAATTCCAAGTGTGGTCGTACCATAGCTGTATACAGTTTTAAATAGATGGCTGGAGAGCGGCTAACAAAAGTCTTGCTGAGTGATGCCAAGACACCCTCGGCCTTCTTGACAATTTTAGAGATATGCTTTGTCCAACGCAAATCACTGCTGACAGTGATGCCTAGGTCACGCTTGCAAGAGGATTTCTTGATATCAGTGTTGTGGAGGGAGTATGTGGACGCAGGGTTTTTTCTCCCAAAATGCATGGTGGTACACTTGTCCACAGCCAGTTTCAGTTGCCAGTCTGTGATCCATTGCTGCATTGTGTCTAGGTCTGATTGGAGGAAAGAGTTGTAGACATCAGGATCAGTCCTCTTGATTTCAAGGTACAGCTTGATGTCGTCTGCATATTTCAATACTGTGGCATTCTTTAAATTGGCATCTATGTCATTAATGTATGCCACAAACAGGAGGGGACCAAGGACAGATCCCTGTGGTACACCCGATGACATCTCATATGGTGTAGAGTGCTGTCCTAGAACTGTGACTACCTCCTTTCGGCTGAGGATGAAGGATTTCAACCAGTTAAAAAGGTCATCCCCCACACCCATTGCAGAGAGTTTCACCATAAGCCTTTTGTGTGGCACAGAGTTGAAAGCCTTAGCAAAGTCAAGGTAGACAACATCCACCCATGAGCCACTGTCAGTGATCTGAGTAATGTCCTCAAGGAACTCGACAAGCTGGTCACTGCAGCTGGAGTTAGGGACAAATCCATATTGTGAGGGTCGGATGAGACTGTGAGAGCTCCAGAAGTTCCAGAGTGTTTCTCTGACACACGATTCCATCAGTTTTGCAATACAGCTAGTGAGACTGACTGGGCGATAGTTGACAGGTGATGTGCGGTCACCCTTTTTGAACAGAGGAATGACACTGGCAGTTTTCCACTGCTCCGGAGTAGCACCATTGTTGAGACAGTACTGGAAGAAAATAGAAAGCTGGTGTAAAAGGAAGTGCCTGCCACGTTTGAGAAGCAGGTATGTAACTCCATCGAGACCAGGGGAGGCATAGTTGCGCTTATTTTGAAGGTGACGTCGCAGCATTGCAGGTGTAAATTCCATAGTTGTTATGGAGTTTGCTGTTAGTGATGGTGAAGATGGTACATTTTGACTTTCAACAGTGAATATGTTTGCATAGCACTCGGCAATGAGTTCTGCGCATTCCTTGGGGTCGTCAGTGATCTGGTTGTGTGAGGGTTGCGAAGAGGGCCCACTGGAGAGTGAGGTCTCTACTTTGAATGCACATATTTCCAGAAAACCTTGCTGTCAGGATTGGCTGCTATGCACTGTTCAAATTCAAGCACTGCATTTTTTGTCACTTGCTTGAGATGGTTGGAGGATTTATTCCGCTTCTTCCTGTTGGTGTCTGATTTATGCAACTTGTATTCCTGTTCAGCAGTCCGACGTTCCTTCCTGGCAAGTCGGACCGCTGAAGTTTCCCAAATTGCCCTTTTGGGCGGTTCTTCTTTTTTTGTTTACGTGGCACTGATGCTGCACATGCTGCCCATATTGAGTCCAGGATACTCTGGAGTATAGTATTCACATCTCCAGAGTTGTAGAATTCACGCCAGTTTGGGTGCTGTAGTTTAGTGTGGTACAGGTTCCAATCTGCTCTCTTCCAATCGAAGGAAGCAGATTGGAGATGGTTCAGGTGTTTGTTGCCCGCAAGAGCCAGATTGGCGATGATCATAGCATGATCAGAGTCACCTAGAGGTTCCTCCGTAGTGCAATTGATAACCGCTTCAGGAGTTGTGGTGAAGAGCAGGTCCAAGGTGTTGTCGCCTCTTGTTGGAGAGGTGACTACTTGTGACCAGTTTGAGTCCAGCACAAGCTCAACAAAATCGTTTGCACTCTGTGGCCAATGGAAGGTTTCCCAATCGATCTCAGGATGATTGAAATCGCCTGCAATAAACACATAAGTGGCTGTTTTCCTGGCAGCAGCTCGGAGGATGTTGCAAAGCTGTGTGTCCTGATGGTAATTTGGGGGACGATAAACAACGCCAAGCAGGAGTGTTGACATGGTCATACGTACGTCACAGAAAAAAACTTCTTCTTGTGATTCATTCAAATCGGCACAAGGAATTACCAAAAAATTTGAACGAACGTAGACCATCACACCACCACCACGGCGGTTAGTGCGGTCCTTACGGAAGAGGTTGTACCCCGTAATGTTGAAAACCCCATCACAGAGTAAGGAATGCGCCCATGTTTCCGTGACAGTGATGAAGTCAGGGTCAATACTTCTGACGTAGGCGTTGAACAAATGTATTTTGTTGCATAAACTGCGAGCATTTAAGGACAACAATTTGTACCCTGCTCGCAGTTTATGATGGTGTGCAGAGGATGGCAGGTTGTCCTGGCTTAGTTTCCCTGAGTTGCTGTAGTCTTTTTAGTTATTGTGGGTAGAGAGCACTCAGACCAGCTGGTATCTTTCTTCCACGTTTCATCAGTCTTGACAAATCTCCAGATTTGTCCATCTTCCCGAAGACTGAAGCTTTCCTGTAGAGCCGAGTTCCTATTCAGGGAAGCCGCTACACGTAGCTTCGGACGTAGATCGGACGGTAAGCCTGGGCGTGTTCGGAAGGTGGTCTGATTTTCACGCCCAGCTTTAACTGAGGCCAGATGGTAAGAGGTTGCCTCAGTGTGGTCCGAAAAAGACAGCTTGATGAGCCTAGGTTTTGGGCCAGGTCGTCCAAGGCGGATAGCACCCGTTGGGGGAACGCAGCCTAGGTCTTTGGCTGAGTTGGCAGCAAATGCCTGAAGATCAGCCATGTCTTCTGGCACCCCAATGGCAATGACTTCATGGGTAGCAGAATCCGCGGTCTTAAATGCGACAAGAGGTACAGGTACAGGGAGGTTCTTTAGCAGAGCATTCTGATAAGACCCCTCATTGTGGAGTCCAACCTGAATGGTTGCTTTTATTCCTGCTACTTCCCCTTTAACTCTTGTCATTATTTTCAGTTAAAGAGGCATACACTATGAAAATTAGAATGCTATGCTGGGATCTAGGAAAACCTTAAGGGCTCAGAGGGAAAAAGTTTATAGTCAAGGTATAGCAAAAGCCTGTGTAGTATTATGTTGTATAAAATAGAATTTAAATCTTTTAATTTTAAAAAGTTTTAATAGGGGTGTTAGAACCATGTTAAATAAGAGGGATGTACAAATCAGTTTAAATATAAAAAAAGATAACTATTATATAAAATCACCCTAATACCTCATCATTACATAACTATTAGTTGGTCACTACAAAGGGCCACCCAAACAAGGATCATGACTAACATATGGAATTTATCTGGAAAAATATACGTATTATCTATTAACTGGAAGTAAGGGATCATATATATATATATATATTAGAAAGTTAAATGTTATGGCCAGTCATAGAGTGACCATTGGTTTCACACCTATAAAGTGCTTACTGCTCTATTGCTTTAGAGTGTGCTTCTTTTTTGGATATATAAACTACTGGTGATATCTATCTATCTATCTAATCTATCTATATCTATCTATCTATCTATCTATCTATCTTATATATATATATATATATATATATATATATATATATATATATATATATATATATATATATATATATGGCCTGGGACCCCCTTCGGTCACGACACTGACCATGGGCTTGCACCTAGAAAGTTACCCTCCTAGTCACAAGTCTGAGCAAGGTGGCTTATGGAAGACCAGCAGTCGCCCATGCTTACCAGCCTCCCTTCTCCACGCCACCAGTGTTATCCAAGGGAAAGGCAACAGCCGATACAGCTTGGCACCCGTGACGTCGCAACTCATTTCTATAGTTGAGTTAACTGGAGCAACATGAAATAAAGTGTCTTGCTCAAGAACACAACACACAGCCTGGTCCGGAATTCAAGATCACAACCTCACGATTGTAAGCTCGATGCTCTAACCACTGAGAAATGCGCCTTCACAATATATATATATATATATATATATATATATATATATATACACACACATATAAAAGCACCATTCAAGCGTGATCATTACCAGTGTTGCCGTACTGGCTCTTGAGCCGGTCGCACATGAAAAACAACATTCGAGCAAGGTCATTGCCAGTGCCACTGGACTGGCTCCTGTGCAGATGACAAGTAAAAAACACCATTTGAGTGTGACTGTTGCCAGTACCACCTGACTGGCCCTCGTGCCACTGGCACATAAAAGTACCCACTACACTCTCAGAGAGGTTGGTGTTAGGAAGGGCATCCAGCTGTAGAAACTCTGCCAGATCTGTTTGGAGCCTGGTGCAGCCATCTGGCTCACCAGTCCTCAGTCAAACTGTCCAACCCATGCTAGCATGGAAAGCGGACGTTAAACGATGATGATGATGATGATGATAATGATATACATACACACACATATACACATAAACACACACACACACACACACACACACACAACACATGCACACAACATGCACACACAACACACGCACATACTCAAGAGACTTGCTCTGAGATTCTGTGTTTATATATGTGCACAACAGGACCCCTCACCCAGTTTCCATTGCAAGCCATCCCCACCATCCATCATCTCTCTAACTGTAATATTCTGCTGCTGTAATTAAATGCGAGCGGAACTGCATACCATTCCACTTGATAGCCATCCTTCCTTCTCAATACTATCCAATCCTCTCACATTTTCAAACAGTTCAATAAACAGGTTTTTGCACAATCTCAAAATTGCTCTGAAAGAAATTTCTCAAAAACTAATATAATTAAAATAGGTGAACCTCCTTCAATAAGGTTCAACAAATAAAAAAAACATCCTTTTTTGGTAAAAACAGACTGATGGTGAAGAAGAAATAGATATTCAAACTAGTTGCTATTAATTGATTTTTCCATAAATGCAATAGTTAAAAGTGCATTCATTTGGAAAGCTGTTGCAGGTAAAGGTTTGCATTCATCAAATAATGATTCATATTTAACACAGATGATTCAATGCCAATGATTTGAAAAAACGAAAACATTGCAATTAGTGATAGAAGCAGATTAATATAGGTGCAGGTATGGCTGTGAGGTAAGAAGTTTGCTTCCCAACCATATGGTTCCAGGTTCAATCTCACTGCATGGCACTTTTGGCAAGTGTTTTCTACTTTGGCCTAAGGCTGACCAAAGCCCTCTGAGTGGATTTGGTAGATGGAAACTGAAAGCCCATCGCATATTAATATATGTATGTATATATATGTATGTATGTACATATGTATGTATGTATGTACGTATGTATGTATGTATGTATGTATGTATGTATGTATGTATGTATGTATGTATGTATGTATGTACGTATGTACGTATGCATGTACGTATGTATGTAGGTATGTATGAATGTATGTATGTGTGTATGTGTGTATGTATGTATGTATGTACGTATGTACGTATGTACGTATGTATGCATGTACGTATTTATGTATGTATGTATGTATGCATGTATGAATGTATATATGTATGTATGTGTGTATGTATGTATGTATATGTGTGTGCCTTTGTGTCTGTGTTTGTTCCCCACCGCTGCTTGACAACCAGTGATGGTTTTTTTACATCCTGTAACTTAGCTGTTTGGTAAAAAAAACCAATAGGATAAGTACCAGGCTTAGAAGTAAGTACTGGAGTCAATTCGTTTGACTAAAAATTTTTCATGGCAGTGCCCCAGCATGGTCACAGTCCAACGACGGAAACAAGTAAAAGATAGAAGAAAAAAGATAATGACAGAAATAATTAACAGAAAATGAAACTCTGAAAACATTTCAGTATTTCTTTAGTGAAATATGTACCCTTTTACTCTTTTACTCTTTTACTCTTTTACTCGTTTCAGTCATTTGACTGTAGCCATGCTGGAGCACCGCCTTTAGTCAAGCAAATCAACCCCAGGACTTATTCTTTGTAAGCCTAGTACTTATTCTATCAATCTCTTTTGCCAAACTGCTAAGTTATGGGGGCGTAAACACACTAGCATCAGTTGTCAAGCAATTTTTAGTGGGGGGGGGGCAAACACAGACACACAAACTTATCCACACAAACGTACATATATATATATATATATACATATATATGATGGGCTTCTTTCAGTTTCCATCTACCAAATCCACTCACAAGGCTTTGGTTGGCCCGAGGCTATAGTAGAAGACACTTGCCCAAGGTGCCACGCAGTGGAACTGAACCCGAAACCATGTGGTTCATAAGCAAGCTACTTACCATACAGCCACTCCTACGCCAATATAGCCACTCCTTGCATAATCAAAAGTTTCTCATTGTGAGTGTGCTATCATTGGTAAGTTCTGGAATTTAGAAATGATCAAAATTTGTGGAAGTATTACTTGTCGAAAACAAAAATCAACGAAATTTAAGAAACAATGCTTTCTGAATTTAACTTTGATTTGGAGAAAAAAATATTTTTGCAGTTCTAACCGATGGAGTGAGTGCCAGTTAAATTTGGTGAGGATGTTAATTGTAAGCATCAATTTTGTTATGCATTGGCACTTCCTGTGCCTGTCTGTGATGGTATTTACTTTTGTCTTTTTTTTTTAGGGTGGGGAGTTATCAGGAACCTGAAATTTATGATGAAACTAAAATGAAACTCATGACCTTTGCTATGACAACAATGAGTTTGAAAATACATTTGAGGTTGATGATCAAACTGTAGATTCAGAGCTTATGACTCATCATTATCCTCATTTTACCAACCACTTTTGAAGCCTAATACTTATTCTATTGGTCTATTTACCTAAACCACTAAGGATTCAGTAAAATAAAATGTTAATCATGTTCTATGGACACAAATGTATTTCTTGAGGCCTGCTGGTGCCTTGCAAACCTTTTGGAAAATGGAAGGAGTTGAGAACTCAGTTTGCTTGAGTGCTTGTGGATCATTCACAGTGTGTTTTCTTGAATGGACAGCAAGGCCTGCTTTGCTTTTTGCTACAAAATCACAATGACAGGGGAAGTTTCCATTTAGAGGAGCAGTGTTTTATCTATACACACATACTCACACACACACTCACATATATATATATATAAATGTAATGTCTGTTGCCACTTCAAAGTGGTTGTTCCATATGGAACTATGTTACTACCATTTTTTTAACCCCCAGGAGGACATCACCTGCAGCTGGTTAATGACACAACCTGTGTCCAATATATTGCAAGTGATAACACCAGTATACCAGTCTGGTTTCAGGGTATTACCCCTTCATCAGTGCCAGCTACCTGTCTGCTAGACATGACAGTAATTCATCTTAGCTTGCAATGTATAGAAAAATAAGCAACATTCAGTTGCTGATTTTGCAACAAGCAAAGTGGCAACAAACTTTAATTTTCAATATTGTTACAACTTACATTTCTTATAGAGATTTTAGAACTAGCTACTTTGCTTATATATGTGTGTATACATATCATCGTTGTTTAACATCCGCTTTCCATGCTGGCATGGGTTTGACAGTTTGGCAGAGGACTGGTGAGCCAGAAGGCTGCACCAGACTCCAAACTGTATGTATATATATATATATATATGTATATATATATATATATATATATATATTATATATATTATATATATTATATTATATTATATTATATATATATATATATATATATATATATATATATATATATATATATAATATATATATATATATATATATATATATATATATATATATATATGTATGTATGTATGTATGTATGTATGTATGTATGTATGTATGCATGTATGTATGTATACAGATATATATATATATATAGATAGATAGATAGATAGATAGATAGATAGATAGATAGTACCATTCTTCCAACTTCCACCTAAACAGACAGAGCCTATTCTGTTGCAGGGCTCTTTGTCACAAATTTGTGATCAAATTTTTGCAACAAAACCATCAAAAATGTATTCATCTTGAAACAATGCCATCAATTTTACTGAAATATTTTTTTATATTTAGAAATTTTTTATTCTTTTATTTATCATAAATTGTTAGTTTTCCATACAAGTATATGTGTATTTTGTGGAATAACATTTTATGTTCATGCTTCTTGTTATCTAGTGCTCAGAACTTTAAATCAAGAAATAAGAGTCAAAAAATGAAAAAGAAAAATTAGCTTCTGATCGCCCAAGAATTATAATTTCCTGGAAACTGAGATGCCTTAATGTGTATTAGCACATATCTATGTATGTACATATGTATATGCACATGTGTATGAACACACACACACACACACACACACAACACACAATCACAGACTGCAAAGACGGAGTCAAAATAGCAATTTACATTATCTTCTTATCTGCTTCCAATTTATATTGTGATTGGATTCTTGTGAATAAATGGTGCATAAAATCAGAACTCTAACAGAGATAAAAAGAAAAGCAGCTTCAATATTGTTTATAAACAGATAATAGGAAGCTGAACTCAAATGAAAAAAGTCAATGGATTGATTGTTATAAGCCATTCAATAGAAATGTATTACTATGTAGGATCCAATGGCTAATATTAATAATGAACAAAATGTCTTCTGCTTTTTTAATTGTATAGCCTTACACACTGAGTTCAAATCCTACTGAAGTCAACATTGCCTTTCATCATCATCATCAGCAACAGCAGCTTCATTTAATGTCTGTCTTCCATGCTGGCATGGGTTGGATGGTTTGACTGGAGCCGGCCAGGTAGAAGGCTACACCAGACTTCTGTGTCTGGCTTGGCATGGTTTTTATGACTGGATGCCCTTCCTAAAAACCACCCACCCCATAAAGTGGACTGAGCACTTTTTACATGGCACCAGCACAGGTGAGATCAGTTTTGGCATGGTTTTTACAGCTGGATGCCCTTCCAAATGGTAACTATTTCACAGTGTGGACTGGATGCTTTTTACATGGCACTAGCACTGGCAAGGTCACCAAGTAACTTGCAAGACAAGGAATCTTGAGAGGGTGGGGGCATTAGAGGAGGTGATCTTGTGTCAGATGATGAAAGATTAGAGAGTGACAGAGAGGCAGAAACAGGTGTCTTGCTATAGAGGAAGTACATGGTTATGGAATTGATAAAATAAATCCCGGCAGAGTACTGTGGTTTATCTAATTGGTTATATTCATTCCATTCATTTTGAGGCCTTGTTCCTATGTAACAAATTCATATTAATTATTAAATGCATGGAGAGAAGGAGAGCATGCCTAATGTGGACACAACAGAGGGGCCGGCTATCTGAATCGACAATAGTTTAGTAGATAAAGTAATTAAGGATATGAAAAAGGGTAATGTCCCGGTCCCATCAGGAAACACCACTGAGATGCTAAAAATATCTGGCAAAACTAAATATAACAATGTTTCTCAGCAATTTTTCAGTTGCTAATACTTCATAGTATCCTTTTTCTTGTTTCATTTATTGAACTGCAGCCATGCTGGAGCACCACCTTAAAGTGTTTAATCAAATAAATCAGCCCCAGTACTCACGTTTTAAGTCTGGTATTTATTCTATCAGTCCCTTTTGCTGAATCACTAAGTTACAGAGGCATAAGCATACCAATACCAGTTGTCAAGTAGTGGTGGGTGGCAATACACAAACAGACACACACACATGTACAGATACACATACACACACACACACACACACACACACACACACACACACACACACACACACACACACATATACACAGATATATGAGGAAGTGCCCAAAAGTAACCGGTAAGACCTCTATGGGACAAGCCCATTGTAGTCCAGGCTTCTGCTGCTAGAAGCCACTGGATGCAACCCTCAGGCATCAGTCTGCCAACCGGCGTCGTTGAATGAGGTCATACTGCCATGTGGTGCATCTTTGTCTTGCAGTGCTTCTTCCCTCTTTGTCGATTTTTATGATGGTTGAAATGAAGGAACAGTGTGGGGAATACAACATCTAGAACAGTTGTCATGCTTCAAATAGCTTACAAGAGTACTGCCATGACCAAAACACAAGTTTATGTGTGGTTTTTGCGCTTTAGGAAAGGTCACTTGCCAGTTGAAGACCAAGCTTGTTCAGGGCCACCATCAACATCCCAAATGAATGAAAACATCACGAAAATTCATGAACTGATCTTGGAGGACTGTTGCCAAACAATTTACAAACTTGTTCATACAACTGGTGTGTCCTAGAGCTCCTGCTAATGAATTTTGAGTGAGGAATTGTAAATAAAAAGAATTGCAGCAAACTTTGTGCCTCACTTGCTCACGAAAGATCAAAAGTAGTCACAGCTGAATACGTGTTGTGAACTGAAAGAACAATTTGAAGTTGATCCAGACCTTTATTCAAAGGTCATCACTGGTGACAAAAGCTGGTGCTACGGAATTTGCAGATGTGGAAGAGGTGAAGAAAAAAAGGACAGAGGTGTCAAAAACCATCATTTTGCAAGAGTTCCAGGACTGTTTCAAACAGTGGAAAATGCGTCTTGACCAATGCATTACTTCAAATGGAGAATACTTTGAAGGTGGTAAAAGTGTAAACATGTAAAACTAAGTGAATAAAATAATATTGCAAAATTCTTGTTTCTTTTGAATACTCTCTCATACAACAGGTTTCCACACATTTTGTGTCTACCAAATGCATTCATAAGGCATAGTAGAAGATATTTACTCTAGGTGTCATGCAGTGGGACTGAACTCATAACCATGTGATAGCAACATGAACTTCTTAATTATATTGCAAGTCTACACCTAAATGTAGCTAAAACATATTTGATAAGGAAAATACTGTATAAACTTAAAGAAAGAATTTTTTTTCTCCAGTGGAAATCTACAGGTCACATGAGATTTTTTCCTTCTAGTACTCTTTCAGTATTGATTTCAGTATCTTAGCTGTTGTTAGGCAAGATAAAGCTGCCTCTTTTCAGCCTACCAGTATAGCCCACATTTTAATTCTGCTTAGGAGCAGACTACTACCACTTACTATTAGTCTCCTCATCATTATCATCATCATCATCGTTTAACGTCCGCTTTCCATGCTAGCATGGGTTGGACGATTTGACTGAGATCTGGTGAACCAGATGGCTGCACTAGACTCCAATCTGATCTGGCAGAGTTTCTACAGATTGATGCCCTTCCTAACGCCAACCACTCCAAGAGTGTAGGGGGTGCTTTTACATGCCACCGGCATGGGGCCAGTCAGGTGGTACTGGCAATGGCCATGCTCAAATAGTGCTTTTTATGTGCCACCTGCACAGGAGCCAGTCCAGCGGCACTGGTAACGACCTCGCTTGAATGTTTTTTCACATGCCACCAGCACAAGTGCCAGTAAGGCAACGCAGGTAACGATCACACTCAAATGGTGCTTTTGATGTGCCACCGGCACGGGGGCCAGTTTGTTGCTCTGGCTATAATTTCTTTGTGGAGTTTACTCTAATTATTATGAGCTCATTCATTTTAATTAATTTGACTCAATGCTACAGATATGAAAAAACACCTCATTATATAGGTGCAAGAGTGGCTGTGTGGTGAGAAGTTTGCTTCCCAAGCACTTGATTCCCGGTTCAGTCCCACTGCATGGCACCTTGGCCATGTGACTTCTACTATAGCTCCATGCTGACCAAAGCCTGAGTGGATTTGGCAGAGGAAAACTGAAAGAAGACCATTGTGTGTATGTGTGTGTGTGTGTGTGTGTGTGTGTGTGTGTGTGTGTTTGTTCCCCACTACTATTTGACAACTGATACTCACTAAAAGAGGCTGATAGAATTAGTACCAGACTTATAATGACATTGATCATTATCCTTTAACAACCGTTTTCTATGCTGACATGGGTTGGATGGTTTGACAGAAGCAAGCAAAGCCAAGAACTGCACCAGGCCCCATTGTTTGTTGTGGCATGGTTTCTACAGTTGCATGCCCTTCCTATTTACAGAATGTGCTGGGTGCTTTTTACATGGCATCATCACCAGTACTTTCACATGGCCTCATCACCAGTGCTTTTTATATGACACCATCACTAGTGCTTTTCAAATGGCACCCGCATCAGTGCTTTTTATGTGGCACCAGCACTGACAAAGTCACCAAGAACCTTGCAAGACAAAAATCCCTCAACTGGGATTGGGGTGTTGTATTGAGAGGGTGTGGCATTGTATGGGTTGAGGGATTTAAGGTATAGAAGGTACATATATAGGCACCTTGCTATAGAACAGATACATGAATGCCCCAGTTGGAAAACAAAGGAGTGAATTAGAGAATAAGGTAAAGCGAGTAATAATGAAAAAATAGATATTGGAAGCAATTTGTTCTACTAAATCCTTCTAGGTGGAAGTATGAGGCTTAGTGGTTAGGGCGTCAGCATCATGATCGTAAGATTGTGGTTTCGATTCCTGGACCGGGTGACGCATTGTGTTCTTGAGCAAAACACTTCACATTGCTCCAGTCTGCTCAGCAGGCAAAAATGAGTAACACTGCGATGAACTGGTGTCCCGTCCAGCTGGGGAACACATACGCCATTGAAACTGGGAAACCGGGCCCATGAGTCTGGCTAGGCTTTAAAAGGGCACAAAAAAAGTCCTGCTAGGCAGTACCCCAGCATGACTGCAGTCCAATGATTGAAACAAGTAAGAGATAAAAGATACCACATAGCCACAGTCAACTCACTTGTAAGAATTAGCTGCAAAATATTCCCCATATTGCACTTTAGAATCTTTAAATAAAAAAAGGAAAGAACATATTGAATAATGCTAGTCCTAGATAAACTGTGTCTGAAAGAAAAAAAGACAGTCCAGTCATAACTGGAATGCCTTTGATCATAGATCTGCTAAATGAGGACTGGCCAGGAACTAAATAGCAACAAGAACAATGTCTGTTACAAAACCAAAATAACTACTATAGTTATACATGATTAAGAAGCTGCTTCTAATTCATATCTGAATTTATTCTAACATATGCATGACAGGAACATACCAGCCAGCAAATGGTTTGTACACCACTTGTATATACTCATGGATTGGCAATTCAATTTGCCTCCAATTCAGTTCAAGTACATGATGTTGATGATCCACAAAAATGGCAAAACATCAATGTCCATTGCTCTTGAATGGGATTTGGGGCAAGTGGTCTTGCCCGTCTATGGCTTTCAGGTGTTTTAACATCTGGCACTTTGATGGAGTCATCCCCACCATCCCCACCATCCATGGTGGTGGTGGTGGTGGTGGTGGTGATGATGATGATGATGATGATGTATATCAACCACATGGTTCTGGGTTCAGTACCATTACATGGCACCTTGGGTAAGTGTCTTCTACTAGAGCGTCTGGTCAACCAAAGCCTTGTGAGTGGATATGGTAAATGTAAACAGCAAAAAGTCTTTTGTATATGTGTATGTGTATTTGTGCCTTTGTCTCCTACCACCACTTGACAACTGGTGTTAGTCTGTTTACATCCCTGTAACTTAGTGGTTTGGCCAAAAAGACTAATAGAATAAATATCAGGCTTAAAAATAGTAAAAAAAAATAAGTACTGAGGTTGATTTATTCAACAAACCGCTTCAAGACGGTACCTTCAAGATGGTACCCCAGCAGATGGCATGCTAGCATAGCCACAGTCAAATGACTGGAACAAGTGAAAAATAGAAGATAAAAGATAATATATATTGCATCGCAACCACTATTCCATAACTTTAGTAGTTGCTGTCTTGATATTCTAAAATAAATATTCAATACATGCTATGCTACATATTTTTATTTATCCTATAACTTGACTGGTTGCTATATCAGTATTTAAAATATTATCTGCATTTTATGCTATTACAGTTTTAGCATATTCAATAATTTCCGGTTGCTGATTTAGTATTAAAATATATTCACCATTTTTATTTTTGGAATATAATGAATAGGTGTAGGCATGGCTGTGTGATTAAGAAGATTGCTTCCAATTATTGTGGCTTTGAGTTCAGTCCCACTGTGCTGCAATGCAGGCAAAATTCTTCTACTATAGCCCTGGGTTCACCAAAGTCTTACAAGTGGATTGTTTCAGTCATTAGACTGCAACCATTCTGGGGCACCATCTTAAAGAATTTTTAGTTGAATGAAACGATCCCAGTATCTTTTCCTTTTTTTTTTTTTTTAGCCTGGTACTTATTCTATCAGTCTCTTTTGCCGAATGCTAAGTGACAGAGATGTAAACACACCAATACCGGTTGTCATGGGGGACAAACATAAACACAAAGACATGTGTGTGTGTATGTGTGTGTACAACAGGCTGCTTTCACTTTCCATCTACTATATCCACTTGCAAGGCTTTTGGTCGGCTTTAGGCTATAGTAGAAGACACTTGTCCAAGGTGCCATACAGTGGGATTGAACTCAGAACTATGTGGTTAGGAAGCAACCTTCTTATCACATAGCCACACAAAGGATAATATTTCTTACCTCTTCTAAAGCATTGGACCAAAGATCGTTCAGTACCAGGCTGCACAGAAAGAATATATTTTAAAATTTATTTCTATTTTATTGACTATCACTGGTCTGCAGTCTGTTTTTGCATTATATATGTATTACATTTGCAACATATATTTATTATATGTCTAATAATAAAGTCATATATTATGCTCTTTAATGTGTCTTATTATGTGCATGATTCCCCAGTTCATGAAGGGATTGTGTTGCATGGAATCGGTCCAAAGTGCAAAAAGGGTCAGGAACCATTGTTCTAAAACATGTAATCAATGACTTTTTATACACTAGCTCATTTTTGGCTTTTTCATTTGTCTAGAGCCTACATGCATATTATAGCATATCTCTATATATAAAACTGAATCTCACTTATAAAATTAAAATCGAACACATATGCACAATGTCTCTGTGTGTGTTGTTAGTTAATGGGTCGGCTGCATTTTAGGCATAAGAGAATATATTCTCTGAGCACCTGGTGTTAAAAACACCTGAAAGTAAGTCATAGGCAAGTGAGACAACTCACACCAAATCCCTTCTCAGAGTCACTTGCCTATCACTTACTTTCAAGTGTTTTTAACACCAGGTGCTTTGAGAATATATTCTCTGTGGTGTTGGTGGTGTTATGGGCTGTGATGGAGCTGTGTGGTGTTGGTGGAGGGGATTGCTGATGAGGTAGATGGAAGTGAGCACTGCAGGGGCTGGTAGCACAGGCACGGGGCATGCGTGGGCAGGAAGCACGTGTGGTCAGTTCAAGCAAAGACAGCAGTGAGAAAAGACGTGTTTATTTCTTGAGAGTGATCGCTCATTCCGTTGAGGTCAACAGGTAAGGCCTTTTGTATTTCTTTCTCCTGTTTGCTTCTTTTTTCTGTTGTCCTTTTACTCCATCACACTACATTCTCTTATGCCTAAAATACAGCTGACCCATGAACTAACAACACACACCCCTTGTGCATATGTGTTCAATTTTGTTTATATATCTCAAAGTGCTTCTAATTCATATTTGAACCTATAAAACTATCCCTGCATATTCTTCCCGTTTCTGTTACTAACAATGCTTATGTAAGCTAACTTTAAACAAATTACGAGACAAAAGACAATCTAAAGCCATCACCTGCTCAATGGCTCACAAAAACATTAGATTTGAAAATTTTTAGAAATGGTCCAAGGACCACAGATAGCATCTCATTGGCCAATCTGTTGCTGACCCCCTACTCTGCAGCCACTGAATATTATATGAAGATCAAACCAATCAAAATGTAGTATAAATCCAAATATTTAAAATATTCTCCTCCCTCAAGATGAGGTTAATAGGTCATAAAATTATAATCTTATTAGCAACAACTCATTTGCGAGTTTTAATTAACTTGCTTCAATAGTTTGTCTGGTTAATAACTATGCCGATCCTTTATAATTGAGTGGTTAGTGGCAGAAATAGTATTTAATAGTGAGTACAGTTTCTTCATTGATGGGTCCAAAAGCTTGAATAGGCAAAAACAACATTCATCTCGTATCCACAGAGGAGAATTTATGTAAAACAGGGTATGGATGTGTCTATATGTGTGTGAGTGTATGCATTTTTGTGCATGCGTGCATACATGCATGTGTGTGTATGTGTGTGCATGCATGTGTGTTTACAATAGAAAGTGACTTTAGCAATAGAAGAAGGCCAACAAATTCCTAGGAAGAAGTGATGCAGTTAGAATAAAGATGTTTAAATCTCACAGATATGTCAGCACAGGATTTTGAAGAATGCTAATATGCAAAGTTAAAACTATGATGACAACAACTATGGCAATGATGATGATGACGATGACAATGATGATGATGATGATGACAATTATGGCAACAACAACGACGACGATTACGAAGAAGAAGAGGAGGTGGAAGAAGAGGAAGGGTGCAGAGTAATACTGTTGTATTTTGGTACAAAATATAGCTGCCAATTATTTAATACAGACTAATTATTATTTGGCAACTATTACTCAACCAAAATACCACGGGGATTTGTTTTTTCCTTCAGTATACAGTTGCACAAGAAACTTCTTGCAAAAATATACTCAATACACACATATGCACACATACATACAGATCTGTATGTGTGTGTGTGTGTTTGTATGTGTGTATGTGTATATATACATATGCATGTCTACACATATACACATATACACACACACACACACATATACATACATACATTCATATATACATACATACATACATACATACAAACATACATACATACGTATGTACATACATACATACATACGTATGTACATACATACATACATATGTACATACATACATGTGTACATACACATACAAGTAATATACAAAAACCAGTCAAAAGATATACCAACAAATATTAAACTAATTAAATTACTACATCATTAAAGTCAGATTTCTGTTTTTTTCATTCATATAACTTAGTGTCATTTTTTTTTAAATAACTGCTTCAAAAACACAATTTCACTTGCCAATAATTTTTTCTCTAATTACGTATTTATTTTTATATATTTATTTATTCCACTGTAAAATTAAATAAAATCATTTAGTTTCCTGGATGAACTCCACATAACGTACATATTCATTTTAATTTTGATGTAGTCTTTTCTCAATGTAAAGGTGTGTGGTTTAGGGTATTCAGATCATGATCGTAAGGTTGTGACTTCAATTTCCAGCAATGCATTGTGTCCTTGAGCAAGATACTTTATTTCACATTGCTCCAGTCCACTCAGCTAGTAAAAAGGAGTAGTACCTGTATTTCAGAAGACCAGCCTTGTCTCACTCTGTGTCACACCAAATCTTCCTGATAACTACATTAAAGGTACACATGTGGAGTGCTCAGCCATGTGCATGTGTTTATTGAGCAAAAACATGTAAAGCTCCACAAGGCTTCAGCAGTGGGTGGTGGCGACCCCTGTTGTACTCTTTCGCCCCAACTTTCTCTCACTCTTTCTTCTTGTTTCTTGAGTAACACTGCAATGGACTGGCATCCCATCCAGCTGGGGGGAACACATACGCCACAGAAACTGAGAAACCAGGCCCATGAAAAGAACACATAAATAAAAAAAAAAGAATATTACCTCACTTGGAAACAGGTGAGGGTCGGCCTCAAATAAATCTTGTCCAACCCATGCAAACATGGAAAATGAGATGATGATGATGGGGGTGGGGATAGTGGGGGTAGGGATGGGATGGTATGACAATGATGATGAATTCCACATGACATTTCATACTGATCTTAATCATGAATTAGTCATTCATCATGACTGCTTCTAATATCGAAAGAAAACTAAGAATGTTACAGTAAAAAAATATGAGCTATTATGACATTTATACTTCCCATGCCCACCCTAAAAACTGGTATAAATATCATAAGTGAAGTGAAATAATTCCTGCCAACAATCAAAACCAGATTTGTAGCAATAGAAATGACTGCAATAACTGACCACTGACTTTTTTTTCTTGATGAAGGCACATGGCTATGGTTAGAGCATTGAGCTTACAATCATGAAGTAGTGAATTTAATTCCTTAATCGGGCTGTGTGTTGTATTCTTGAGCAAGGCACTTCATTTCACATTGCTCCAGTTCACTCAGCTGTACAAATGAGTTGTGACATCACTGGTGCCAAGCTGTATTGGCCTTTGCCTTTCCCTTGGATAACATCAGTGGCATAGAGAGGTGGAGGCTAGTATGTATGGGTGACTGCTAGTTTTCCATAAACAACCTTGCCTGGACTTGTGCCTCAGAGGGGAACTTTCTAGCTGCAATCTCATAGTCTTTCATGACTGAAGGAGGTTTTTTTACTCTTTTAATATTATCTTTTATCTTCTACTTGTTTCAGTCACTGGACTGCAACTATATTGAAATAATAATTTTGAAGGGTTTAGTTGAATAAATCGAACTCAAAATTTAATTTTCAAGCCTGATACTTATTCAATTGTTCTCTTTTGCTAAACTATGTTAAAGCGATGTAAACAAACCAACAATGGTTGTCAAACAGTGGTAGAGGACAAACACAAACACAAAGACGTGCACACATACATATATACATACATGTGTGTGTGTGTGTGCATGCGTGCATGAGCGTGAATAGACAACAGGCTTTCACAAAAACAAAAAAATATTCCTTTTTTTTTATTTCACATTATCATCATTATTATCATTGATTCAATGTCCACTTTTCCATGCTTGCATGGGCCAGATGAGATTTGTTGATGCAGATTTTCTGCTGCTAGATGTTCTCCTAGTTGCCACCCATCACCTCTTTCCAAGCAACATAATATTTGCCTTTAGTAAGGTAGTGAACTGGCAGAATCATTAGCATACAAGGCAAAATACTTAGCAGCATTTCATTCATCTTTACATTCTAAGTTCAAATTTCACCGAGCTCGACTTTAAAATAATGATAATAATGAAATTATTGTATTCAGTGCACAGGTGCACCACAACTTGTCAAAAGTGCATATAAAGCATATGCAGTGATGTACAAATATCTGGAAAGTGAACAGTGTATGAGTCAGATACATGCTTGTATGTGTATGGAGGGGAGAAAATCAGGTGTAGTGTTGGCGAATCTCAGGAAGCATGGAAGTTTTGAAGGATGCAGTGCTCAGACAACCAGCAACTGATGCTGGTAGTTTGTTCCATACTTCAGCAACTCTTAGCATGAAGAAACGTTTCCGAAAGTCATGGGAGCTGTGCTGTTTTCTGACTTTGTAAACATGTCCACAGGTGTTAGATAGGTAGAGTTTGCCTTTCATCATTTCAGGATCGATAAAATAAGTACCAGTCGAGCACCAGTGTTGATGTAATTGACTTACCCCATCAGTCGAAAATACTGGCTTTGTACCAAAATTTAAAATCAGTATTTCCCCTTAGTCATTTGAACACTGACACAATGTCAGGACATATTTTCACAGAAGATTGTAAACAAATGACACCATTTTTTTTATTATAGAGATATTTACTGTTACTCTTTTACTTGTTTCAGTCATATGACTGCAGCCATGCTGGAGCACTGCCTTAAAAGGATTTAGTTGAAGAATCAACTCCAGGACTTATTCTTTGGAAGTCTAGTACTTATTTTATCGGCGATCACTTTTGCCAAACCGCTAAGTCACAGGAACACAAACATACCAACATCAGTTGTCAAGTGATGGTGGGGGGAAAAACACAGACACAAAGATACACTCAAACAAACATATATACATATACAGTTATATATACAAAGGCTTCTTTCAGTTTACATCTACCAAATCCACTCACAAGGCTTTGGTCTGCTCAAGGCTATAGTAGAAAACACTTACCCAAGGTGCTACACAGTAGGACTGAACCCAGAACCATGTGGTTGGGAAGTAAGCTTCTTATCACACAGTCATGCCAATTTACAATACTCACACATACTCAGGGCTTTCTTTTTGTTCCCATCTACCAAATCCATCCATAGGTATCTTCGACTATGGCACAAGGCCATAGTAGAAGACACTTGCTTACGGTACTACACTGAAACCAAACTATTTGATTGACAAGTGAACTTCCAGACCACACAACAATACTATAAAATGTAGTGGTTGGATAGTTATGCAGATTTCAACATTTGCATGAATTATTTATATCAGTGGATCTCAACTGGGGTCCTTATGGCCCTTGGAGGGTCCTTATATTATTTTGTTAAAATTTATGTGCAATAAATTGTTTATACTTCTACAATACACACAATATTGAAAACTTTTTTAAAAACAGGATTACCAGTTGAAATATACTTGGGTCATATTTGAATCCTTAAGAAAGCCATTTGTGTGTTTTGTCATGGAGAAAATTTTTTGCTGTAGACAAATGGTGCAAACTAATGATGTTTTCTCCATGACAAAACACAGTGAATGGCTTTCTTACAGAGACATCACAGGGCAGCATCCACTTCAGTCCTGTCAACAGACTATGGCTGTGGCATCTGCAGGCGCATGTGTGCTTCCAGCTTTGGACTACAGAGTCACAGCACTCTCATCACTGAGAACACCAACTTTGTCATCATTGGATACCAATGGACAAACTGTCATTTGAATTCACAACCTGGGAACTACGTTAAGGCTACACATGTCTGTAGAGTGCTCAACCACATGCATGTTAATTTCATGAGCAGGCTGTTCTGTCGATTGGATCAACTGGAACCCTCTTCATCATAACTGACAGAGTGCTAGTATATATACATACATATATATATATATATTATCTGAGAGAAATTTTCTTTAAGTAGTAGAAATGCTAAGAAAATTTTTTTTGGCTGCTATTTCTACTAAGTTCAGTATGTGGCAAAGTAATTTATTTTACTAAGCCCTAATTATATAATATATATATATATATATATATATATATATATATATATATATTATATATATATATATATATATGCATATGTATATGTATATATAAAATTAAATAATAAGGGTAGAAATTGATTTAAATCAATTAAAACCAGTGGCTTATCATATACATATATATATATATTATATATATATATATATATATATATATATATATGAAAATGCGGTAGGATTCTTTTTTATGTACAGTGAATGTTTATGGAGTTCCAGTAGAGTAAAATAAGAATCAAAGTGGTGTCTATAGGCAAAAAATGGTTGAGAACCACTGATTTATATCATTTGGAGTATGAGAATAAATGGTTTTGATACTTCTAACATCTTAATCATGAAAGAAAAGACTTACAAAGTTTGTAATGTGATTTACATTTGACACAAACAGACATGACAACTAAGGTTTCGATCCTGACCAGGTACAGTCTTTTATCATTTATCTTTTACTTGTTTCAGTTAGTGGTCATGCCGAGGCACCTCATTGAAGGGCTTAGTCAAACATTAGTCAAACAAATCAACCCAAGTATTTATTTATTTATTCATTTATTTCTTTTCTGGCACTTATTCCATTGATTCTCTTTTTGCTGAACTTCTAAGTTACAGGGTTACAAACAAACTGATAGCAGTTGTCAAGCAGAAGGTAGAGGGGAGTATATACACTCACACACACACATGACAAGTTTCCTTCAGTTTCTATCTACAAAATCCACTCACAAGGTTTTGGTCAACCAGGGACTAGAGTCACAAGGTGCCACATAGTGGGATTGAACCCAAAATCATGTGGTTAGGAAGCAAACTTCTTACCATACAGCCATCCCTGCACCTCTGGTAACTTGAATAATTTGTTACGTTTCTGTTGATGTTTTTTACAAAGACAATATTTAAGATCTAGAGGAGAGTAAAAAGGGGATTTTATATTCATGCTTTTCTCAAGAACATTATTAGGTAAGTGAGAGAAGGTAAATAGAATTGGTCAAGAACGAACTGTGGCACAGTGAACCATATAATTGTGTATCAGATATAATCCACAAGTGTGTCACAAATTCTTTGAAATAAATCAGAAAATGATTGAATATTTATTTTAAAAAATGAATGTTTTTAATGCACCACACAGGTGCAAATCTATTCATTTGTACAAAGTCCAATACATGAACCCATCTCTGTTACCAAAAAAATTTTAATTTAATACTCTTTTTTTAAAAAACAATATAATAAAACATTTTAAAAGTGCAATGACATTTTTAGAGCCTTCATTCATTGTGCCATGGATCAAAAAAGAAGGTTGGACTAGAATGACAAGTAGCTTATTTCTATTCTCTACCATGATGTTACTCTATCGAAGATTTATTCAATGCAAGTGATTTCTTGTCAAATTTCCAAAAGACTAACCATATTCCTTCACCTTGGCTCCAGACTTCAGAAAATACTGATGTAAATAGTTTGTGAAGGTAACAACCATAAGTTAAGAGACTGACATCTCATCAGGTACAGTAGAGGATTACATCTCTCTCTCTCTATCTATCTATCTATCTATCTACCTATCTATCTATCTATCTATCTTTACATTTGTACTGTAAAGATATCCAATTATCTGCATCTTTAGAAAGAAAAAAAAATAAGACTGCACTGAACGCAAAACTTTCTCAAAATAACTGAAGCTATTTTTGACAACAGACAAAGAAACAAGAATTAGAAAACCATAAGATGTGAACCGATCAATTCTCTGCAAAAGTCTGACAGAAACACTCAATAAATTTGCTTCGGTAATTAATTCAACAATCTCAACTTTCTCATGATTTCTGTATATTTTTAGCATGTTCTTGTTCTTCATTTGTGTGTGTGTGTGTGGGTGTGTGGGTGTTTGTATAAAACAAAATAATTTCAAAAAAATATTTTCAACAAAATAATTTCAAAAAAATATTTATTGTCTCTTTACTTTAAATATATCATGGTGATTTTAAAAGACCGCTATTATAAATCTCTTCTCTCTTCATTAAATTCTCACAATGTCCCCTACTTGTCACAGCATTTGTACTGGATACAGGCAATTGGCTTACATAGTTTAAGAAGTTCACACCCATTTGGTTCTGGGTTCAATCCTATAACACTGCACTTTGGACAAGTAAATATCTTCTACTACAGCTTTGGGTTGACCTAAGACTTGTGATTGACCTAAGACTTGTGATTGACCAAAGACTTGAATTGGCCAAAGACTAGGTAGATGGAGAGCTCAAAATCTCTCGTGGAAGCGTCATCCGACCAAAGTACAAATATATGGAAAACTACCACCTGTATTGTCGCTTGTGAAAGGTAGAAGAGTCCAGTTTGCTGGACATTGTTGTAGAACTGAAAACGAGGTAATTTCTACTCTTCTCTGGAAGCCATCTGCTCACGATACCAGAGGGCGTACACTCTCCTACCCTCATGTAATCTCCAGGGATACAGGCATCCAGCAACAGGACCTCCGTAATGCTATGATGGACCGTGAAGTCTGGCGTAACATAGTGAATTCCATTGTCTCGACCACAGTCGAACAATGATGATGATGATGAAGTAGATGGAAACTGTGTAGAAGATTACTCAAATGGACTGTAACTCTACCATCATTATCATCATCATCATCTGTTATAATATAAGAATAATGATATTGTGTTCAGATAATGATTTTATTAAAGAGCGAAAAATATTGTAATAATTCCAAAACAAAATGTAAAATGGTAAACTGTAATTCCAATTGTCCATGGTGTAAATGAATAAGACTACTAAAAACAAGTGCCATGAGGTGGACAAGAATAAATCCATAAAATGAGTCAATGTACAAAAAACATCTCCTGATACAGTCAATGTGTCATACAATTAGGTAAATAGGCTTATGCTAAAAGACAAACAATATGGAAGTCAGAAAATGTCACATGATAGAATCGTGTTATGTGATTGGATAAATAAAAATAAACAAATAATGGCTTCCAATTTTTACACAAGGCCAGTAATTTCAGGGGAGGGAATAAGTCAATTACATTGACCCCAGTGCTCAACTGGTAATTATTTTATTGAGCCCAAAAGGATGAAAGGCAAAGACAACCTTGGTGGAATTTGAACTCAGAACATAAAGACAGACAAAATATCGCTAAGTATTTTACCTAACATGCTAAAGATTCTGCCAGCTCACCACTTTAAAAATAGACGATTAATGAACAAAGTTTTGTCTCAAGACAGCTGGGGATATCTCATTTTCATTTAATGTCTATTTCTCGATGTAAATATGAATCAGAAGTAATATATTTGAGGCAGAGTTTTCTACAGCATGATGCGCTCCCTGTAGCAGCGAGCTGGCAGAAACATTAGCACGCCGGGCGAAATGCTTAGCAGTATTTTGTCTGCCATTATGTTCTGAGTTCAAATTCCATCAAGGTTGACTTTGCCTTTCATCCTTTCAGGGTCAATAAATTAAGTACCAGTTAGGCACTGGGGTCGATGTAATCAACTTAATCCCTTTGTCTGTCCTTGTTTGTCCCCTCTATGTTTAGCCCCTTGTGGGTAGTAAAGAAATAGGTATTTCGTCTGCCGTTACGTTCTGAGTTCAAATTCCGCTGAGGTCGACTTTGCCTTTCATCCTTTCGGGATCAATAAATTAAGTACCAGTTACGCACTGGGGTCAATGTAATCGACTTAATCCCTTTGTCTGTCCTTGTTTGTCCCCTCTATGTTTAGCCCCTTGTGGGCAATAAAGAAATATGATGCTCTTCCTGTCACCAATGCTCATCTTTTCCCCAGCTAGGTTATATTTCCCCATGGCCAGACATGTTCTTGCAGAATATTCAGAATTTTGGAAGTGAATGACACTGCTTGTATGACTGGTATTCATTCACAACCATCACATGATGTCAAAACAAGGAGACACAAGCCCACACATGTAGATGCATACATAAGGTGCAAATGTGGGTGTGTGGTAAGAAGTTTGCTTCCCAACCACATGGTTCCAGGTTCAGTTACACTGCTTGGCACTTGGGCAAGTGTCGTCTGCTATAGCCACAGATAGATAGAAACTAAAAGGAAACTAGTGTGTGTGTGTGCATGTGTGTTTGTCTCCCATCACCACTTGACAACCAGTGTTGGTGTGTTTATGCTTCCATAACTTAGTGGTTCAGCAAAAGAGACTGATAGAATAAGTACCAGACTAATAAATAAATCAGTATTGGGGTTGATTCATTTCAATAAAAATTCTTCAAGGTGGTGCCCCAGCATGGCCACAGTCTAATGACTGAAACAAATAAAAGATAATACATACATACATATATAGATAGATAGATAGATAGAGAGAGAGGGGGGCAGAGGGAGGGGGAGAGAGGACAGAGGGAGAGAGAGGAGAGAGAGAGACAATGGGCTTCCTTCAGTTTCCATCTACCAAATCTATTCACAAGGATTTGGTCATTTCAGGGCTTAAGTAAAAGACATCTGCCTAAGGTGTCACACAGTGAGTCTGAACCCAGAACCATTCAGTTGGGAAGCAAACTTCTTACCACAGCCAAGTCTGAATTTCTTAAGCAATAAATGTAATCTGGCAGTCTTTTTAAAATTGTCACCTGGTTGTTATGTACTTTTAGTAGAGACTACCTGCAAACATTGTGAGAAAATATCTGGTTTGAGAATAACCTGCAAGTTATATCTCCTTTCTCACTTTCAGTCCACAGTCTTGGTTGTCCTACAAATGTTAAGGGTGTTCAACTTTGTCTTGGGCTAATTTACAAAGGGGGTGCTGAAAAGTACCTGGCTTTAAGGGTTTCATGAAAGGGCTGGCTGGAGGCCCAACCTTGCAAGTTCTTTTACAGGGCTTAGAAAAACTGAAGGACTGCTGCAATAAGTGGGTGAACCTGAGAGGGGAATATGTTGAATAAAATCATAATTACCATATTTGATGGCCTATAAGACACACCTTTTTTACCCAGAAATGGCTTAAAAAATCCCCCTGCATCCAGTGCACTCAATGTAGGCTCAAAACTTGCTCAAAACAGTATGTATGTTTGCAAAACGTGTGCTGCCATCTATTGGTGAACAATCGCCTATGGTATGTTTATATGAAATGTGGATGCAATAAATTGCTTATAATTACTGGTAATAACATAAAGTTATAAGGGTAAGTGAAAGAATTAAAACATAATTTTAGTGATTATTTATTTTATAAACGTATAGCCTACGCAGGGGTGCATCCTATGCAATTGTTCGTCTTATAGGCCATCAAATATAGCAGCTGATCCTCTTGTATTTTCTTTTACCCAAAGCAAAGAACATTTCAGCACCTCCTCGTATGAAAGATATAAACATCCGAAAACACACTGTTGAATCCTAACCCTGTTGTTTACACACACACACACACAGATACATGCACACACATGTACTCACACACATACAAATATATATACCTACATACACACACACACACATATATACTTACATACACACACATATACACAAATACATGCATACACATGTACACACAATGCATACATACACACACACATTCATGTATACACACACATAGCAACAAACACATATACATGATATACACATACTTAAGCACATGCACATCACACAAACACAAACACACATAATTCAAAACCAAACAAAAGATAAATATTAAACTAATCATTTACACACATCACTTACCTTCATTTTAATCAATTGCTTCAAGAAAAAATTCCAATTAAACACTTATTTTTTATTTATTTTTATTTATTTTGTAAACTTATTTAACTACAAAATGAAATGAAATCATTTAGTTTCATGACTGAACTAAACAGGATTCTCTTTCCATTGGCATATAGTGTTCTTGTAAGTCAGCTGGAATCATTGCTGCAGTGGTTGTGGCATCATAGCAACAATAACAGCAGTTTGGCCGTACCATGAAGAACAATGGATGATGACACAGCTAAACCAACTAGCTGCTAAAAAATCAACGAAATCATTCCAGCAGGACATACACTTGTTACGCTGCTAAACAGACCACTAGCACTATATAATAATGAAATTATTGTATACAGTGCTCAGGTGCACCACAACTTGTCAAAAGTGCATATAAAGCATATGCAGCAATGTACAAATGTCTGGAAAGCGAATAGTGTATGAGTCAGATACATGCTTGCATGTGTATAGAGGGGAGAAAATCAGGTGTAGTGTTGGCGAATCTCAGGAAGCAAGGAAGTTTTGAAGGATGCAGTGCTCCGACAACTAACAACTGACGCCGCCAGTTTGTTCCATACTTCAGCAACTCTTAGCATGTAGAACTGTTTCCGAAAGTCATGGGAGCTGTAAACATGTCCACAGGTGTTAGACAGGTGGAGTTACATATATGCTAATATTGAACAGTGAGAATGAGTGTGCAATACTGCATTGATGTATGAATATTCTTTATTTATGGGTTAGTAAAGCTACCAAGTATTTCATGTAAAAAGTTCTTCACAATTGTTCAAGTATGGCACATGGAAGTGTTGGTACTCATCTCCATTTTGGATGGAAATACAAAATAGAGATGAGTTTCAACACTTCCATGTGGCAAGCTTGAACAGTTGGGAAGATCTTCTTGCAGGAGACCATTGGTACCCTCATTAACCCACTAAGCATATATATACATTATATATATATATATAATATATATATATATATA
>NC_042997.1:138169906-138182406 GCF_006345805.1 Octopus sinensis | reverse complement strand
TATAAGATGAGGAATTTTGTCCTAGAGGTGACGCCTTTCATTTGAGGAACAAAATAGTTGTGATGCAAACTTGTCAGCACCTTTAACATAGGTGTGCATATTTTCAGGTGAATCGACAGACTACGTAATGCACACATTATATATATATATGTGTGTATATATATATGTGTGTGTGTGTGTGTGTGTGTGTGTGTGTGTGTGTGTGTGTGTGTGCACGCATTATATATACAAATGTATACAAATGAGATATATATCTGTATAAATTAAATTAGAGATAAAACCACTAATAGGCAAATCAAACAGTGAAAAACCAAAAACAAAAACATAAAAAAAGAAAATATAACATAGAAAATATATCTATATATATAAAACTGAAGTTGTGTGAGTGTCTGTCCCCTTCGATTTAGATTCCTAACTACTTCCAAATTTTGCGGTGCAGTTTAACCAAATTCGGGTATCTTATAGTCGTGATTCATATCGAGCCCGTCTGGGTATTAGCTCGCGTCTACGATGAGTGTACGATTTTAAAAATAATTTAACATCATTTTTTATTCCATTTTAATGCATATTTTTTCGTGTGTCGATGGCGGCGGAGTTGGCGTCCACGCTCACGCCTGCACCTGTGTTGCTTGTCCCCCTTCTTCCCTCCCTCGTGAAGCTGTGGGGAAGGGAGTGTAAGGAAATCAACGTCGTAATGCGTTGTGACGGAGACCAGCGTTCTTTTAGAACAACGACTTCATGGCTTGAAGTCGCCAAAACAGAAATCGCTAAAAAAGCTGAAACAGATCCACAAAAACGGCAAAAACCGACACACAGGGCAGGTTTCCTGTGCAAACAATTTGCACAACCGAATGTTTTAGTTGTTGCACAAATCTTTATATATAAAAGTAAGGTTGTGTGTCTGTCTGCTACGATTTAGATTCCTAACTACTCCCACATTTTGCGGTGCAGTGTAACCAAAACCGGGTATCTTATAGTCGTGATTCATATCGATCCCTTCTGGGTATTAACGCGCGTCTACGATGAGTCTACGATTTTAAAAAAAATTTACCATCATTTTTTATTCCATTTTAATGCATTTTTCGCTATTATATAAGGGAAGTAACTCTATAAAAATGTCTACGATGAGTCAACGATTAAAAAAAAAATTACCATCATTTTTTTATTCCATTTTAATGCATTTTTCGCTATTATATAAGGGAAGTAACTCTCAAAAAATGTCTACGATGAGTCAACGATTTAAAAAAGAAATTACTATCATTTTTTATTCCATCTTTAATGCATTTTTTGCTATTTTCTTTGCTATAACTCACTAAAAATGCTTATATAGTTATTTCCCTTACAAACCCGAGCAACGCCGGGCGATACTGGTAGTAAAATATAAAATTGAAAACTTTAAATTATTTAAATTGAAAATAAAAATTATGAAATTATATTTATAATTTGTTTAAAAATATATATAACTATGAAAAAGTATGAAAAAGTTTAATATACATAAATACAGATATATACACTTTGTATATATACATTATATATACATATTTATATATAGAACACACACACACACACATACATTATATATACATATTCATATATAGAACACACACACACACACATACATTATATATACATATTTATATATAGAACACACACACACATACATTATATATACATTATATATAGAACACACACACACACACACACACACACACGTATAAATGAACGCAAGAATATCTGATTCATAATATTTGTTCTCATGCTCGTGTGTTGATTGTTGGTGACAGACATATACTTCAAAGAACGTCGCCGAAGTGATAGGAAGGTAGGAAACAGAGTCAGTGAAAAAGAAAGGAAATAGCGATAGTGACAGATACTTTAAATAACCGTAGTGGCATTCTGAAAGTTATAAATGAAGAGGAGTGACAGAGTACTGGAGGAAATAGGGTGAGGTAGGAAGATGGCCCCTAGAAACCACAGCTTTTAAGATAGGGATTTCTAAGGTAGCCCACGCGCATCGTCACCTCATTCCACATGTCCGTTATTTATTAAATATATATATATAATATATATATATATATATATATATATATATAAATATATATATAAATCTTCAGGAGCTTCCTGAAGATTTCTCTTGAATGAAACAGTTCTAGTCCTGTAGAAGCTCCTTCTATATAATAAATTAATTTTACTCTGCTATGTATTGAGTACCTTATTTACTGTGGTTAACCCCGAATCAACCCGGGACATACATATATATATATATATATACACACACACACACACACACATATATATATATACATATATATATATAAATATAGACCTATGGAAGTATGCTGTGCGTGAGAAGACCCGGCAAGACCAGTGAGAACAATCAAAATCAAATCATATATCAGAAAGCAGGGGTTAAGTGACCCATCCATTCATGTCCGCTGTCAGCCTCGTCTGGCACCCATGCCGGTGATACGTAAAAGCACCATTCGCTCGTGGCCGTTTGCCAGCTCTGCCTGGCCCCCGTGTCGGTGGCACGTAAAAGCACCATCCGTTCGTGTTCGTTGCCAGCCTCGCCTGGCCCCGTGCCGGTGACACGTAAAAGCACCATCCGTTCGTGGCCGTTTGCCAGCTCTGTCTGGCCCCGTGTCGGTGGCACGTAAAAGCACCATCCATTCATGTCCGTTGCCAGCCTTTGCTGGCCCCCGTGCCGGTGACACGTAAAAGCACCGTCCGTTCGTGGCCGTTTGCCAGCTCTGTCTGGCCCCGTGTCGGTGGCACGTAAAAGCACCATCCGTTCGCGTCCGTTGCCAGCCTCAGCTGGCCCCCGTGCCGGTGACACGTAAAAGCACCGTCCGTTCGTGGCCGTTTGCCAGCTCTGTCTGGCCCCGTGTCGGTGGCACGTAAAAGCACCATCCGTTCGTGTCCGTTGCCAGCATCGCCTGGCCCCGTGCCGGTGACACGTAAAAGCACCATCTGTTCGTGGCCGTTCGCCAGCTCTGTCTGGCACCTGTGCAGGTGGCACGTAAAAAACACCCACTACACTCGTGGAGTGGTTGGCGTTAGGAAGGGCATCCAGCCGTAGAAACACTGCCAGATCTGACTGGGCCTGACGAAGCCTTCCAGCTTCACAGACCCCAGTTGACCCGTCCAACCCATGCTAGCATGGAAAGCGGACGCTAAATGATGATGATGATGATGATATATATACACGTATATATATATACACACACACACATATATATATATATATATATATATATATATATATAAATATATATATATACACATATATATATATATATATATATATACACATATATATAAATATATATATACACATATATATATATACATATATATATATAAACAAACTAATATTTGTTTTTATAAGTGTTGAAATGTGTATAGAATGATGCAAATTAGATGATATTTTTAGAAATCAGAATTGCTGTAGGAACAGCAAAAATACTGGGTAAATTACCCTTATAAAATTTTTTAATTTGTCAAAAACTAGCCATGAGACTCGAACCCATATCCCTCAAAGACTCTATACACATTTTGATGCTTATAAAAGCAAATGTTAGTTTGTTTATATTTATATACACATAGTTGTACATTTAGCTATTTAGTGGGCAGTTTAGCTTAATGGTAAAGCAGTCAACTGGAGTCTTTGAGGGATGTGGGTTTGAGATCCATGGCCGGTTGTTGATAAATTTTTCCGCTTTGTAAGGGTAATTAACACAGTGGACATTAAGATGTCCACTTTTCCATGCATGCATAGGTTGGACAGAGTTTATTGAGGTAGATTTTCTATGGCTGGAACTCTTCTTGTCATCAACCTTCATCAGTTTCCAAGCATGGAGATAGTTCCCCAAGGTTATATCCTCACAGAATGTTGAAAATCACTGACACTACTTGTATGACAGTGAGAATTATTTTACAACTATCATGCAATGTCAAGACAAGGAGGCACACACACACACACATTGATACGACAGGTTTGTTTAGTTTCCATCTACAAAATTCACTCACAAAACTTTGGTAAACCCAGGACTATAGTAGAAGACACTTGCCCAAAGGTATCATACAGTGGGACTGAACCCAAAACCATATGGTTAGGAAGCAAATTCCTTACCACACAGCCATATCTGTACCTGGACTATATAAATCATCATCTGAACAACTTGGTTTTATATTCAGTTTTACTTAGTGGTACCTTGGGCAAATGTCTTCTACTGTAACCCCAGGGAATTTTATTGCTATTTCTTGCAGGTCGAGCAAGCATGTAAAGGCTACCTCAGATACAGGTACAAAATAAACAATTCTAAAGAAAAGCATGTTTAATCGTTCATCTAACATAAAGAACATAACTATTTTGATCACACCGTATGCAAAATAACCAACTTCAAAAACAGGGTCTGTTTACTCAGTAAAGAGTACAGTATATGAAGGAGTGCTGAAAAGTTCCTGGCTTTAAGGATATCATGAAAGCCTGGTTAGAGGCCCAATCTTCCAAGTTCTTTTATAGGGCTTAGAAAAACTGAAGGACCACTGCAGTGAGTGGGTAAATCTGAGAGGGGAAGATGTTGAATAAAATCATAATAACTGATCCTTATTTATTTTCTTTTATCCAAAGCCAGGAACTTTGTAATTTATGCACATCCACAAATTAGCACACATGTCACTCAAATTTTAGGAGGACATTCATCAACATCCTATCTGGGTTTTGTCAACTTATTTTTTTCCCGCGGCACCTGCGGATAGCATAAAAATCTATTTTCAGCCATTGCTTTTAGCCACAAAAAATATCAGCCATAGCTTCTTTGACGGTGTCTAACAAAAAAAAAAAAACAAGGTAAAGAAACGTGGAAGAAGGAGGCAGAGAGTTTCACGGGAAAGACAATGTGAAAGAGGGAGAGAGAGAGTAAGTGACAACGTTCATAAAAAATATCAGCCATAGCTTTTTTGATGGCGTCTAACAAAACAAAGAAAATAAAGAAAAGCGGAAGAAGGAGGCAGAGGGTTTCACGGGAAAGAAAAAGTGAGAGAGGGAGAGAGAGTAAGTGACGATGTTCATTAAAAATAAAATGTAAAATGTTTTGTTTTTTCTTAAACACGAGATATAATGTTCAAATTCAGGATGATTTTGAAAGACACTATATTTCATAATCATAGTATATATACTTTCTCACACAACAATTACAATATATTTATTTTAAATCGGTCATCTTTCTCTCCCCTCTCTCTCACACACTATACTTTGTGTGCGAAAGAGTTTTGTTTTTATTTTATGCCAAGTAAAAAAGCGTTTTGTTGAGAGTCGATATTACTTAGTTTGGTTTGAAATAAAGAATTTGATTAGCTTGATAATCGTAACTTAATCCTGGGCAAGGCCGGGTTATACTGCTAGTTGTACAGTATTCTTGGATTTCTGGGCCAGATAAGAGGGCTGCTACTGTAATATGGTTCATATGGTCATGAAATTAGAGTATGAAACACCATAGATCTGCGGGAATTAAAGAAAAACTGGTTGCATATGACTGTTTTCAGGTTAACACTTAACTCACTCACCTGCATCTTAAGAAAATCATCCATCAGATCAATAAAACATTTCTTATCTGAATCAGCTCAGGAGTTTCAATAAAGTTGTCTGACTAGATCAATGAAACAGTTAAATATCACTTAACCAACTCACTATTGCTTTTACAAGTTAACAAAGGAACCTCAATGAAGTTGCTCAACTAGATATAATTAGCAGTTGAATCTCCTTCAAATGACATCTACCACCTGAAAATGGATGAGTATACTTGACTAAATAGTCCTGGATATAATATACCAGAAAGTCATGGTTTCAATGCTAGCAAAATGATAAAAGTTTGGCACATAGAAACAGTCCAACAACAGCTGTTGTCTTTACAATATTAATTCTGCATCCATTGCAATTTTTTCTTCTCTCTTTCTTGAAGTGTAGTTAATTGGATAGCTTTGCAGTAAAAATCTATAAGGAGAGAGGGTGTGAGGAAGAGGAGAATGAGGCATGAGAAAGGTATAGGACTGAACTGTATGTAACCTTCTACTGTACTCATATAGTACATACAGTACTGTATATAATGTCAAATACCAATTCTGATGCATCAGTTTATCTCAAAAGCATTTTTGCTTCTTTGTCTTTCAGTTGTCTACCTGATCTTTGTTTGGTTGTGTTAAGCATAATTCAATTACATCTACCTCTCCTCAATATGGATGAAGTTTTGTGTCTGTAATTAGAACCAGTATCCAACCTCAGTATCAAGACTAATAGATGTTAGTTCAATGTTCATCTAGATTAATCTGATACTAACCAAAGACTAAGAAAATGCCAACAGTGGATTTGCACACACTTCCTATGAACAGATAGTCCCAGACCTTACACTTATACATTTTAGCAAAGGAGATGGTTTGCTGCATTGTCAGTACATAAATTTGTCATAATTCTTTTTCCATGTCCTGCCCACTAAATTCTCATCTGCAGTATTTAATTCTCCACTTTTTGTTAGACTATCCCAGACATTCATCTAATAAGTGAGCTTGCATAAGAAATCAGGAATATTAGTTCAACTGATTTAACAGTTATAACCTTCAGAGATAATTAACAGACTGATATTCATTGATCTCAAAATCCATTAGATATTATCTTGTTGATAATAAATTGGACTTAAATTACTGTTGTTGTTAAATACATCTTGTTGCACACACACATCTAGTCAGTTGATAACAAACAGAATATTTTTGGATTTGCATACAGTAACCTTGGTGATTCCTTGTATTTAAGACCAAGTTTCAACATTGCCTTCTGAGCTTTTTTCTGATTTCGGCTTTGTTTAGTTTTACTAAACAATTCCTTCATAAGACTTTCCACTTGAGAAACCAGGTTCTGTTGTAACATGCCAGCACCATACTTGAGCAATTTTGGTTAAGAGCCATCAGACTTGGAGTCCAAATCAGTTTTATCATCATCCTCAACTTCTTTCTTCGTATTTTGAACAGGTTTTTTTACTGTTCCAGTTCATGTGGAATGATGTTAATCAAAAACACCAATAAAGATATTTGGATAGATACAATAGATGTGGCTGTGTGGTAAGAGGTTTGCTTTGCAACCACATGGTTCTGAGTTCAGTCCTACTGCATGGCACCTAGGGCAAGTGTCTTCTACTATAGTCTCAGGCCAACCAAAGCCTTGTGAGTGGATCTGGTAGATGGAAACTGAAAGACTGTTGTGTATATATGTGTCTGTGTTTATCCTCCATCACTGTTGGTGTGTTTACATCCTTGTAACTAAGTGGTCCAGCAAGAGACCAACAGAATAAGTACCAGGCTAAAAACAAAAAACAAGTTCTGGGATCAATTCATTTGACTAAAATTCATCAAAGTGGCACCCCAGCATGGCCACAATCTAATGACTGAAACAAGTAAGTGATAAATGAAATCTATATATATATATATATATCTTTGTTCAATTTGCCAACCACTTTACAGTGTATGTGTACATGTGTGTATGTGTGTGTGTGGTTATACACCACTAGTCACAGATGAAATGCTGCTAGGTAACAACCTTCAATAAACAAAATGAAAAACAAAAGGTTTCAAAAAGAAAAAACAAGAAAACATTATTTGTACAAAAGATAATTTTATTTATCTGTCCCATGTTATGATATTTACAAATCACTCATCCTCAACAAAAACAAATAGGAGAAGTAAAACCATATAGTACTCCCTACCCCATAGGGGTGTATATTATGGTAGATTGACAGTTATCTGTTGATAGTTTGGAAAAAAAATTTTCCATCTCAGCTTTACATGCATGCATACATACATACATACATACTCAAATACACTAATTAAATAGTATAGTAAACCAAATTAGTCCCCATGGAACCTTACTATATGGTCCTGGACAGTAATAGCAACATTGCATAGAAAACTCTCAGTGAAAGATACATTTTGTTAATAATATTTCATGTTATATAAATTAACCAGTCCTTTTAGAAGAAATATGAATTTATTAATTAATTTCCTGAAAATGTTAGTTTTAAAAATTAAGGGGATAAAAAACAGGCCTTTTGAAAAGCAGCAGAACCCATGTGAGAGTCTCTATAGTTGTTTGACCTGTTTGTAAACCAGAAAGTAGTTACATCTCTTTCATATCATATTCTATTACCTTAAAAAAAAAAAGGAAGGATACTGAAGGTAATGATACAATAACCTAGAAAGGAAAACAAAACAGGTGTGATGGTTTGATGGCTATGTCAGGAATGTCTTTGATTACAGATCTGCTGAATCAGGGTTCACTTAGGACTAAGAAACCTCCAGAAAAACCACATAAGATTGTTGAGAAGAACTGTACAGCTGTCATAAAATATAGTCTATGTATTAATATCATAGGTGCGAGCATGGGTGTGTGGTTAAGAAGACTACTTTGTAACCACTTGGCTTCAGGTTCAAGCCCACTTCACAGCACTTTGGGTATTTTGTACTATAGTCTCAAGCTGACCAATGCCTTCAGTGAATTTGATAGACAGAACTGTATGGAAGTACATCACACATCTTTGTGTGCGTATGTATTTCTCCTCTACCATTTGACAACTGGTGTTGGTTTGTTTATGGCCCTGTAACTTAGCAGTTCAGCAAAAGAAATTAATAGAGTAAGTACCAGACTTTAAAAAAATAAGAACAGGGATTGATTTGTTGACTAAGCCCTTCAAAGTAGTGCCCCAGTATTGCCACAGTCCAATAACTGAAGCAGGTAAAAGATAAAGAGATACAGTTAAAGGATACAGTTAAACTAAAACAGCATTTGTACTCTACAAGACACTAGTAGCATACTTAATCAACTATAATTAGTTATTGGTAAAAGGTTCTAATCGACAAGAAATATAGTGCATGTTTCATTGACAACAATCAGGGACTGATATCAGAGAGAAAGATAATAGAAAAGGCTAATTAGTAAGAAGAAAATGCTTGTAGATATAATTAACAACCAGTCCCTGAGAACTAATCAATAAGATACAAGATTTTGCAATTACAAAGGAATCAACACTGTAAGTTCAGTAGCTCCATGGTAACAAACTCTAAAATATCCAACAGCTTGTGTTTGTTCTTTATGGGATAAAATTCTAACTAAATCACAAGTTTTTTTTTTCTCACAATATGGGAAACTATAGCCTGCAAGGGAATCTACAAGTTGAGATAATAATAGCTGAGTTAATAAGATATTAAACGTTAAACTTACAGGTCATGAGTTTAAACCCCTTATAATTTTAGTTTTATGTATCTTAATTCAACTAGTAGTGGAAAATTAGTGCTATTATTACTATTATCATTTTGAGAAATTGGATCAGCTAGAGTACCTACAATATCCCATTCAAAAATTAGTCACTTATCATATGGATCCAGCTGATTCATAAGCTATAAAAAGAGAGCTACTAAATAATTGCTCGAACTGATAGAAATAGCACCTAAATCTTGATAAAATCACACCCAAATATTAAAAAGAAATACTGTAAGGACAGACTGGACTACCTATTGGAGTATTTATAAGGACAGATTAGACTATTTATAAAGACTATTTATGGCAGGTGTGCCCCCTGCTTTACAAAGAAAGAAAAAAACAGTACCCATTTTCCATGGCTAGCTAAACAGGGATATACAGCAATAAGTATCGTGTCCCCTAAACACTTGTAAGGTATTTAAATTCACGACTCAAAAAATTAATCAAAAGGATGGAACTATCACAGTTGGTACATCTTTTAACTATAGATCTGCTTTGTCAGGGCTTAACTGACATTAAACAACAGCAACTTCATTCATGAAATGATTAACTTAAACTTATAAGTAAATTATTTTCCTAGCTCCAAAGAAATGGCTGATGGTATCTGAATTGAGAAATCCAATGCACCAAACTAGATCTCATGGCTGTGTGGTAAGAAGCTTGCTTCCCAACCACATGGTTGTCAGTTCAGTCCCGCTGCATGGAACCTTGGACAAGTGTCTTCTACTATAGCCTTGGTCCAAGTGGATTTAATAGAGGGAAACTGAAAGAAGCCTGCTTTGTATATGTATATGTATATATTTATGTGTGTGTCTTTGTGTCTGTATCTGTACCCACAGCATCGCTTGACAACTGATATTGGTGTGTTTACATCCGCACAACTTAGTGGTTCCGCAAAAGAGACCAATAGAATAAGTACTAGGCTTACAAAGAGTAAGTCCTGGGGCTGATTTGTTCGAATAAAACCCTTTAAGACGGTGCTCTAGCATGGCCACAGTCAAATGACTGAAACAAGTACAAGAATAAAAGAATTCTCCAAGCACATTCTTCCACTCTAGTATTTCCTGCCAAATAAATGCTAGGGAAGCACCAGCCAAACTCAGTTTCCTTTCAGTAAAAATAAATGAATAGGGAAAACACTATAGCCCCCAAGAACTCCTTAACCCTTTTGTTACCATATTTCTGTTGAAATATACTGCTTTTTTTTAAAATGAATTTTGAAAATAATTAGAATTTGGTAAACTAACTTAGTCAATATTAAGTTGGTGTTTGAAACATAAATTCATGTGGAATTTTGATGGAAGGTTTTAAGTTAGATCACTTTAAAATATGAAATTTACATCACAGAACCAAAAGCAGTTTCAGGCAGGTTGATAGCAAAAGGGTTAATCTCCAAGTCAGTTTTAGGAAACCTTGTGCTGAGACATAACCACACAAATCATATTTCATTCAAATTAGCTCAACCCAATTCCTGTGCTTCAGATGGACTTTTAAAAAAACAGCCAATTGAAGTTCTCCGTGGACCTTTGGCTATTTTTAAAATCTATATATTTTCCTTTACATAAAATGGATTTTGTAACAGAATAGTTTTTGAAAGCTTTGAGCTACTGAGGTTGCAGTTAGTAGGGTCCAAAATCTTGAACTTCTCTGACCAAATTTAATTTCCTCTCAGTATAAAAAAAAGAAAAGGACAAGGAAAATACTAAGATGTTGAAGAAACCCTTTATTCCCCAAATCAGTTTTAGGGAATATTTAACCCTTTCATTACTGTATTTATTTTGAGATGCTCAGTGTTTCTTTCAATTACTTTAAATATAACAAAGAATTTAGTAAAATAACTTAGTTATCATTCAGCTAGTGTTAAGAACATAAATTGTGACTAAGGTTTGGTGGAAGATTTTAATTAAAACCTTATGAAAACAAGACATTTGTACAACAGAGCCAGAGCCAGTTTCAGCCGGGTTGGTAACGAAAGGATCGAGAATTTTATGAAAAAAAAAATAAATAAAGTTAATCAAATTTCTAAATTTGCATACACACAAAAAAGGTAAAATAATCAACACATTAAGAGGAATGTTTTGTTGTTTTTCCTTTTAAATAACCTTACTGTGAAAGAACTTGTAATTGTGTACAAGAGAAATAATAAGCCCACCCCATCAATTTCACTGGTCTTGGAAATTGTCTATGAAAAGATCACAACCCTTTCCTCCTAACCAAACCAATTAGAAAAAAATTAGGAAACTTAAAATGACCAAATTATTAAAATGAAGCCTGTGGGTTTATATTGTTTATGCCTTTCCCAATGTTAAAGTTAAATAATTCCTAAATGGGATTGAATGTAGATTGCAACTCACTTCTATGGGGACTTACTGCTACTACAGAACTGTTCTCACAATACATACCACAGTCATTTCAGCACAAACATTACTTACTGAGAAACATGTCACAATTTCTACAGCATATGCAACAGTTTCTATATTTCTCAGCTTCTGCAACACATATAGTTACTATAAACCAATGTTATAATATTAGTTTTAAATTTTGGCACAAGGCCAGCAATTTCAGCAGGTGGGAGTAAGTTCATTACATCAACTCCAGTGCTCAACTGGTACTTATTTTATCGCCCCCAAAAATGTCTTTAACAGAAGAGAAGGGTTTATTTTATAATGTAGTTTTGATATAAATTGTCAGAAAAGACAGGATGGTCATGGTTAGAATACCTTTAATCTTAGGTCTGTTTGACCAGAGCTGGCCTGAGTTACATAACAACAAATCATTTAACAAACAATTTGTATTATGGGGTGGGGTGTCTCATACAAATAAGCAGTGGAAGCAATGAATAAATGACAGACGTTAAGCTTTTGTGCAATGCTTAGTTCTAAGTCCTCAAAGAGTGACATGTGATTAGAGATCAGCTCTACTTGGCTGATACACCTTCCCGCCTTCACCAATATACTGCACAAATACAAAATCTTCAAGTGGTGTTCTAACAACTGAATGCATTTCAGGACTCATTTCTACATTAAGATATTACACTTCAATACTTTAGAGATAACAAATTATACCTGAAGCAACTGGTTGACTTTTGTATCAACCTTCAACCTCATTCATCTTCATTATGTAATTTGCTGAAATTGTGTTTAAATTACAGTGTTTCAATAGGCAGATACACTGCTGGTTTCATGAGAAAATGTAC
>NC_042997.1:138044906-138164906 GCF_006345805.1 Octopus sinensis | reverse complement strand
TTCCAAATTTTACATGTACCACATTTTCTAGTATACAAGTTGACAGAACATATAGTGTAAACATGTAGGGTAAACATTCAAATATCATCACTATCCTTCTGAATCCTGCTGCATTTCACATAGAATCTTTGGTCCTCCAAAGTCATCTTGGAGTATAAGTCTATCTACCTTTTTTGGCAGTAAATTTTGTCTGCAAAATTCAACTTGCATGCTGGAAAATATTGCATAAACTATTCTAATGTTAAAACCCATAAAGAAGCTTCTACACAGCTGCTTGATCTTCATAGTTTAGCAGCCAAGTCCTAAATACTTTTAAAGACATATTGGATATTTTGAGTTTCAGCAGACAATGAGGTTAACCTCTATATGGTCCTTCAAACTGCTGAAAATAGTAGCAAAATCTTTCTTGAATTTAAAACCTCACTATATTTTTAAAAAAAACACTGCCTGAAAAAATAGTATGGGATGGTCATGGTATGAATGCTTTTGAGCATAAGTCTATTCAATTAGAGGTGACCTGGGGATGAACAACAACAAAGAAAATGTATGATGTTCAATATGCTAAACATTTCATTTGACTTGTCATGCCTAAAGTACTGGACTGGTGAGTTTGGTTTCTATGGTAACCTATCTTGCGAATTACAAATAGATAAGTATTATACAGAAACTAAGAATTTATGGTTGTCGAACAACTGATATTATATATCTCGAGCAAATTCCACACTGACATAAGCCTCAACAGACAGCCACAGAGAGTTATACTGTAATAGGACACTTCTGCAACAAGTTCTTTCACTGTACATTATCAGTAACATCACCATCATCATTTTAATGTTCACATTTCTATGCTTGCATAAGTCAGACAGAAGTTGTTGAGGCAGATTTTCCTATGGCCAGATGACCTTCTTGTCACCAACCCTCACCTTGTTTCCAAGCAAGTTAATATTTTCCCATAGCTAGACAAGTTTTTCATGAAAAGACTGGAAATGAACACCTCACATGTATGACAATGAAGCTTATTTACAAACACCATGTTGATACAAATACGCACACACACACACACATACATGTGTGTGCATGTATATAAAGCATCGTCATCATCCTTTAACGTCCATTTTTCCATGCTGGCATGGGTTGGACGGTTCACCAGGACCTGTCAAGCAGGAGAGCTGCACCAGCTTCCAGTCTGATTTGGCATGGTTTCTACAGTTGGATACCCTTCCTAACACCAACCACTTTACAGAGCATGCTGGGTGCTTTTTAGACATTGCCAACACAGGGTTATCAACCCTGAAAGGGGTGAAAAGCAAAGTTGACCTCAGCACAATTTGACCTCAGAAAACAGAGAATGTAAACAAATACCACATAGCATTGTATATCACCTTCTATCAACTCTGACAATTCACAAGTATAACACACATATAAATGTATTATAATGAGATCACAGCCATGGCCTATACCAGTGTTGCATAACCAGCCCGTTTAAAAGTACCCTTGAATCCTCGGGCAATACGCTGTGCTTGAGGAGACCTGTTGAGTCAAGTGAAATTGAATTGTGGCCAATGACCTGGCAATGACCTATTGAGTCAAATAAAATCAAGATCAAAATCAAAATGGAAATCATAGTTGTGGCTGATGCCAGTGCCGCCTGACTGGTGCCCATGCCGGTGGGACATAAAAGGAACCATCTGAACATGGTCGATATCAGTGCCCTCTGACTGGCTCCTGTGCCAGTGGTTTGTAAAAAGCACCATCAAAATGTGGTCGATGCCAGTGCTGCCTGACTGGCTCCTGTACCAGTGGCACATAAAAACCACCCATTACACTGTTGGAATGGTTGGTATTAGGAAAACGGACGTATGATGATGATATGTTAAATCATTTATAATTTATTTAATCCAACCAGTTCCACATAAAAAGCACCTGTGTTGGCACCACATAATGGCTCCCATGCCAGTGTGACATAAAAATCACTCAGAATAGTCTGTAGAGCGGTTGGTATTAGGAAGGTCATCCAGCTGTAGAAACCAAGCCAAATCAGATTGGAACCTGGTGCAGCTCTCCAGCTTGCCAGCTCTGGCCAAACAATGATGATGATGTTATATTTAATAGTAATTTAGTAGGTCTGTATTCTTAAAGTTAATATCTTTAATTATGAATTATTTAGGAATCACAAGATCTTGGTTTCAATCTTACGGTATAGTGTCTTGGGGGAAGTTTCTTTAATCATAGCTTTGGGGCAACCAGAGCCTAGTGAGTAAAACTAGGTAAATTATGTAAAAGTCTGTCAGATAGATTATGCCTACTATTTAAAGGTTCACCAGCCTTGTCCCACTATGTCATATTGATTCCATCTGAGAATTATATAAGGGACTCATGAGTGTGTAGAATGATCAGCAACTAACATACTAATTCAATAGGCAGGTAAGCATTTCAGATGATTGAAGGACTGAATATCACTGTCATAATTGATAGGAGTCATAATTTGAAAAAGTAGTCAAACATAAGGAAGACTTCATAATAGGTGCCAACACAGCTATGTATTAAGAAGCTTGTTTCCCAACCACATAGTTCCAAGTTCAGTCCCAGTGTGACACTTTGGGCAAGTGTCTTCTACTATAGCCTTAGGCCAACTAAAGTCTTGTGAGTGCATTTAGTAAACAGAAACTGAAAGGATCCCATCATATGTATGTGTGTGTGTGTGTGTATGTTTGTCCCTCACCGCTGCTTGACAACCAGTGTTGGTGTGTTTATGTCCTTGTAATTTAGCAGTTCAGCAAATGAGGCTGATAGAATAAGTAGCAGACTTAAAGGAAAAATAAGTGGTGGAGTTGATTCATTCACCTAAAATTTCTTCAAGGTGGTGCCCCAGTATGGCTGCAGTCAAATGACCGAAACAAGTAAAAGATTAAAAAAATATCTAGTATTAGGTCTTAGATTCTGAATCCAAATCCAGCCAAAGTTAACTCTGTTTATGATTCTTTCTGAACTGACAAAATAGGGACCAGCTAACATACTATTGGAATCAAGTTAATAGACTGTATTTCATACTTTACAAAAAGATCTTTATGTTTTGTAAGAGTTCTTGTCCAAGTCCTAAATATTTCAGATTGCATCTAATTACTGTAAATATTAATTGGCTTATATCTGCCCTGACTAACATAACCATCATCACCCCTAAAATCACCATCACAGATTCAATGCAGACTTCAAAACCAGCATAAATTGTCAGTTCATTAAATACAAAACAAAAACTGTTATGCTAAATCAAACAAACTTACCTTAATGCTAATGCTTGTCGCACTTCGGTCGGTGTTAGACGCCATGTTAAGGGGCCAGAGTTTGGACCCCAGTAATCAAGGATTTCTGTTACCTGAAACCAAATGACAAATGGAATAAAACAGATGAAGAGAAAATTCACGTCAAAAACTAAAGATATGGTTTTGTATGAAATGAAGAAAACAAATTACTGTTGGTATTTTAATGAATAGATGTCAGAGAAAAATCACTAACTTCAATGGCAACACAGGGGCAACAACAGATCAGGGCTCCCAATTCATGAGTCAGGAGAATAATTGTCGGCTGAATTAATTTAATCTTATTCTTAAAGATCAAAAACAATTATACTTGCCTCAGTTTAGCACACTGATGAGGATGTCATTGCCGTCTATCTAGTAAAACATACCTAGCTTATCTCAGATGGCTAACAAGAAAACAAGCTAACATCCCCCCAATGCTATATAAAGTTAAGATAAAGGTAAGAGCTAAAGTTATTGTATTTCAATAGCCAACTAAATAATTTTGACAACAAAAAAGAATCAATCTATGCTCTCACAATCTCCTGGTTATATTATATCATTTAGAAATAAAGCTTAATCAACAAAAGAGTACAAACATGGACTACCAATAAGCTCCAGCAACACACTGGTGGCTGGAGTTTATTTACTGTTACACCAAGCAGATTGTCTTCAGACATATATCTCCACTAATATCAATATTATCCTCTCAGAGTTCCACTATTATTAATATATTGTCTATATTTACTTTCACCACTTAACTTTAAGAGATTCACTATTAATACACATTTCCTAGTACATCATCATCATTTGAAGTGTTTTCCATGCTGGCATGGGTTGGATGGTTAGCTGAAGAGCTGCTGAGGCTCCATGTCTGTTTTGGCTGGATGCCCTTCCTAACACCAACTCATTTTACGCACCACCAGCACTGGTGCATTTAAGTGGTACCAGAATGGGTACTTATTATTAATATTTACATCTAGAAGAATGACAGCCAGAGTAATAGACAAAATGACTTGATATAATTTAGTTATATTCCTTCACATTGTGAGTTCAAATCTTACAGGGGTCACCTTTTTTTATCCTCTTCTCTAAATAAAAGCAGCACCAGTCAAGTACTGAAATCAATTTAATTAACTTGACTTTCCACAAATGCATGCCATTTGTGGATGTTAAAAATATTCACCTCTGGAAAATTTTTTGTTAAATATTTACACTATGGGAGGTTGAAGGAAGGGCAAAAATAGCAGAGTGAACGACTAAATGCCTTGCAGTATTAACCTCTTAGCATTCGGATTACTCAGTCATTCATTCACATTGGTTTGAAGTAATCAAGTATTATCTCATAGCTTTGGGATTTTGACGATGTGGGAGCTTACTTTTAGAATGGTATTGTAGGGTAAGTGTGAGAGGATTGACCTGGCTAGTCTCAATATAAAACAGGTAGAATATTTGGGCTGGATGTGGCTGGTTTGAATGATAAAGGGCTAAATCATGTCTTCTTTTGTTTTGAATCAAAACCCCACCCAGGTAGACTGACTTTCATCAGTGTGATCAATAAAACAAGAACCAGTAATATACTGAGGTTGATTCAATTTACTACAGCCATTCCCTATAGTAAACTGAAGGTCTTGTATCATTCAATATTTACACTCTAACAGATGATGTGGCAAGTTAATTAATAGTTACACTCTAATAAATTATGTACAAGTACAGTGAAACATACAACCAAATATGGTATGGAATTTAGTTTTGTTCCTCTACATTTGGAATTCAAATTCTGGCAGGTTTTTATTTATGCTTTTCATTTATACAGTACAGATACAATAGATATCTCTAAAATTTTGGAGACAGTTCAGTTAACTGAAGCTCTCTCATCTACAAGAATTAGCCTTTGACTTCTTCAAAGAAATCAATATTTTTCTTTTTACATTGGAATGTTACCCATCATATAACAGGTAATGTCTGGCACATACCTTTGCCACTGACAGATAATGTTTCATAAGTATAATAATTATAATTTTACTTTCCTTTAAAAAATGTTCGTAGTGGTTATGCAAATTAATAAAACTAATACTAATTTTCAAAATATTTATTAAACTGAAATAAAGTTAAAGCAAATTTCTCATTTGTACAGTTGCAATAAAAATGTTATTGATAACAATAATAATCAAATAACTACAGATATAACATTATCAAATACCATCAACAGTGACAAATGTATGTACATTCCCAACAATACCTTTCATAGGACAAGTAACACACTATTTAGTATATGGTAATGAAAGGAGATAAATTCAATAAGATCAGAATTATTTTAATTTGGAGGTTGGACAAACAGAGAGATGTAGAAACACTGCCAATTATTTTAATAATTCAAGAAAGTAATAAAATTACCTACAATTCTCTTTATTCAATAAATTAAATATTCCTGTTCTCTATTGCTAGACCCATTTTACAAACATCACAGACATTAAAACATTTCAAAAGAAAATACTCTCTATTACTTACCCGTTCCAAATTCAGTATGGTGGCCATCTGTGTGAGACGAGCAAATTTATCACGAATCGTCCATGTTGTTACAGAAGTCAAATAACTTGCTAATGCTCTCAATTCTTTATCAAACTGTAAACCACCCAACTGAAATTTAACAGATAAACATCTGACATTACATTCAGTATAACAATACATTATATTCTTAACACAACAAGAAAGCCTCTACATGGAAACAGCAGCCTAATCCCCTTCAAATTACACCAAATCATCTTTAAAATGATACATTGGATAATGTAGAAAGGTAAAAAAGGTAAGATGGTCTTGGCCAGAATACTTTTGATCTTAAGACTGCTCAATCAAAACTGACCAATTTTAAACTGCAATATTTTACACTAGATGTCTATTTACACTATTTACACTACATGTCTACTTCCAGATGTACTTAATTTTGGTACTGTCAAAGATAAGTAAAGAGGATATAAGGGAGAAAGATAAGTAAAGTAAGGCGGATATAAGTTCTAAGCCATGGATTAGGATTGCCAAATGCTTGCTACCACCATGGAGTGCTAGACACATCATAAAAGCAGGAATAAATCAAGAGAACCATCCAAGCTGCAACTGTCTTGCTTGGTTAGGAAATATGAAGATATTCAGTACAATTCACAATATTCAACAAAATCATTCAGGCTATTTGTGAAAGCCAATGACTTAAACCACTTCAACAGAAACCTATAAGGCAGCCTCTAGAAGCATGCTACACCTGCTAAAAGTAACAGTAAAATCTCCTTCAAATCACACTTTAAGAAAGGATACATTACACAATGTATTCTTATATACACTTCAACCACTTCTCAACTGGAAAGGCTTTGCTAGTGTTAAGGCTCTGCTTTAATATGGTGATGGTTACATAAGATTGGTCTTTATCATGATTGTTTTAACATTTATTCTTCCATTCAAGAGTGATCCATGCATGGATTGAATAAAAATGAGTCTAAAGAAAATTATCATTTTCTTGGAATATTCAGAGTACTGAATATCTATAGGAAAGAAAGGGATACAAGATGTTTAAATTAGGGATATAGAGACATCCAATAACGATTTTAGATAATTTATTGAAGAAAACTTATAGTTGAGAATCAAATAGTCATACTCCATTGTCCCAAACATTTTAATAACTGATACTAGTAAGACTTTGATGAACCAAGTCGGTAGAGGAAACTACTGCACTTTCATCACTAGTAACCTTGTGAAAAGTATACACATTATAACCTGTCACATTCTTAACTCTACTCTTTTTTGATCTACCAAGTGAGAAATATGCATCATTTTCACTATATTACAATATCAATTATGAATACAATAAGGGTGATGGTGGTGGAGGTGATAATGATGATAAGTTAGTTGCCTTGAAACTCAGTAAAAATTTCCATTATATAAAGACTTACTCTGTTGAAAGTGGTTTTCAAAACAGTTTTCTCCAGTTGTGCAGTGATTTCATTTGTGACAACACCTACAAACCTGTCATAGTTGTTCACTGTGAAGCTAGCCTATAATAATAACAGAACAACATTTAATAATAGAGATAATTCCATTCAATTAAATATTTTTTTTTCAAAAAACAAAAAGAACAGAGTAAATCATGAATATATAACATTGAACAAAATTAAAAGCACTACTAGTTGAAAATGGAAGTGAGAAAACAGGCCTTGTGTTCAAATCCAGTGCTGGCCTTTGTTTTGTTTTCAAACAGAACACATTTTTCTATATCAGCTCAGTTCACTTAGTTGACCTAGGATTAGGCACCATAACATCTAGGAATGTTACCAGCAACAGACTAGAGCTCTGTCCAGAGGAAGATTTATTTATTTGCTTCAAGCTCTTGAAATAAAAACAAAATAAGGATACTCAAGGGGACAACCTAAAAAGCATTTATCATATTACTCCTGTATAATTGTAGTGGGTTACATTGAAATGGTAAACTTATATTTTAACAAATAAAACCAATAAACATAAAACTGTCTGATGGATAAAGTATGATTGTCATCAGTTCACAGCTGCTAAGTTCAAATCTGCTGTATATTTTTTTTAAGTCTCTGAGCAAAGCCCTTAACTCTAACATATATCAGTTTACGTAGCTGTAGATAACAGGTGGGAAATCTTTATCATTAAGTCATTCCTGTTTCTGCCTTTAGGGAATTTTTTTAACTAATCTTTTCAATACCTCTTAATCTTGAGTTTTCTTTATAAATCCAAGCCCCAACCAGTCAAGTATAGAATTAAATACTAGTGTAACGTCCATTCAAGTATTTCACTAGGTTTGGTAACCCTAGTGGCATCCGTTTCCTTCTCAGGATATGGCTGCTATTGACTCTCAAAGAGTTCATCTACCTCTGAGAGGTTTTGTTATTCTTAATCCTCCTGGATGTTCACATGCCTGTCTTCATTTGGTAAAGCAGTTTGGAGGCTAGTTTCAATGAAACCAAAAAGTGCTTCTCTGAACTCACTACTCAACCAATCAGTAAAATTAATAGTTACCTTAAAGCTGACTAGCATTCCATCTAAGTTCAGAATAAAATTTTGGATCCATGGATCATTTGCTTCATAATTTGAAAATTCATCCTGGAACATAAAAAACAAGCAAATTATTTCACAATGTTCTGAGCACAGTCTTAAATGCAGAAAGACTTAAACTGCAGAAATTAACCTAATGAATAACCTCATATAATTAGTGTTCTAGTGATAATCTTCCTTGGGAATACAGTTGCAGGAATGGCTCTGAGGTAAGAAGCTTGCTTCCCAACCACATGGTTCTGGGTTCAGTCCTACTATGTGGCACCTTGGGCAAATGTCTTCTACTATAGCCTTGGTGCAACCAAAGCCCAGTGAGTGGATTTGGTAGATGGAAACTGAAAGAAGCCTGTTGTATGTGTGTGGGTACAGGGAGTGTCTTTGTGTCTGTGTTTGTACCACTCCACAACTTGATAACTGGTGTGTGTTTGTCTCTGTAACTTAGCAGTTCAGCAAAAGAGATCAATAAAAAGTACTAGGCTTAAAAAGGAAAAAAACAAGTCCTGGGGTTGATTTGTTCAACTAAAACCCTTCAAGACAATGCCCCAGCATGGTGGCAGTTAAATAACTGAAACAAGCAAAATATAAAAGATGTCGTCCTAAGATTCCATCCATCCATCTCCACCCACTATTCCTGGGAGGTTCATTGGGGTAGAGTCCCCAGGCTCTTTCTGCTCTGTTGTCCTGGGACAAACATCCTTTGTGCTCCCAACCCCATACCTCCCTGAACAAGTTGCAGACATATTGCTGATTGTACCAGCATTGGATAGAGAGTAATATATTTTTCGAACAGATCCCTTTACCTAAGATCTGAACTTATCCCTTGTTGACTTTTGCAATGGATAATGCAACTGTTCTTTTCAAATCCTTTAATACTGCAGTTTTTTGGTACTCTTATTCATGCCAGGTACCCAGCTGGTATTTGTGTTAAGATTCAAAACAAAAAAGATACAGCCAGGGAGAATTGATTACTGAATAAGTTAAATGATAACACAGAAGGTTGTTCATTGGTTCTTTAACATAAAATTTGTAAAAAAAATTGCTTGGTAAGTAATAAAGATATATCCAGAATTTATCTTTTGTTCTACAACAGAAATGATAACTGACTGCATTTTACTGACAGTAAATATATTGAGAATATTTAAAGATAATAATAACTGATCTGATATCTGAAAATATTATTGAAATATTAGTCTTTTAAAAAAATTCTTCAAGACTTACTTCAGTTATATTGTGATTGCTGGAAAGAAGTGCCTCTACTAGTGGTTTAATGCGAGGTTTAATAGCACTAGTACTTAGTTGTGAAAATCCAAATTCAATAACATCTTTAAATCTAGCTGACACTGATCCAAGATCATTGAGACAAGTCTGAAAGAGACAAATTAAACTTCATTATTTTTTCATAGTACTAATATCATTTTGATAAGAAATGAAACAAAGAAAACTTTTACATTTATCTTAACTCTTTTACTGTGGAAATCAGATAAATCCACTTAAAATTTCATTAGTCTTAACTACTGAAAGCACAAGTGCCATTCACTCAGATCCATTTGGTATTTCTTCAGCCATCAGTCATCCTCCAGATTATCAAATACCCATACCAACTCAACCTTCTCTTTTGGACACAATATCCCATTTCTCTTATACCTAGTTTTTCAAGCAATTATGATTTATCATTTATGTACACTGATATTATCCATCCAGCAGAGCATGCTTGCTTCATTTCTTTCCAACTGTCACACATCTGCTACTATGCAACATTGCACATCATATACAAGTATTATACAATCTACCTTTCACTCAGAAAGAGAGAGAATGCTTTTGTGTCCATCAAAGGTAAATAGCTTTCTGTTCTTTTTCCACTGTTTTCTTATCTTAATTACTCTGTTTTCTAAACAACCTTAATTAGGTTACCTGAGTAACACACACACATATGCAGGCATGACTGTAGTTGAGAAGTTCATTTCCCAACCACATGGTTTTGGGCTCAGCCCAACAATGTGGCACCTGGGGCAAATGTCTTCTATTATATTTCCAGGTCAGCCAAAGCCTTATGAATGAATCTAATAGATAGAAGCTGAAAAGGACTGTCATGTGCACGTGTGTGTGCATGCATGTGCACATGCATGTCTATGTATTTGTTTACAGGAGGAGGTGTTGTCAGCTTCTTCTGTCAACAAATCATGCAGGCATTTAATGCCATCAAAACCATTTGGAATAAGTGATCCCTGACTTGAAAAGTTGGAAGAGCAAGCATCAAGAAGGCTATCTGGCTGTAAAACAATGTTACAAATAGCATGTACATCCAACCCATGCAAACATAGAAAAATGAGTGTAAAACAAACACACACACATATACAATATATACATACAAACAAACAAACAATAAACTTGGAAAACGGAAATCTTCTGGTATTATTTATTCTCTTTCTTTATCTAAAGAGTTTCTAATAGTCTGCATGTGTATCTAACACATAAATCTTTTTGTTTTAATATATATATTTTTTTATAATAAATTCCAGGGTAGCAAAAAAAATTTAGAAAATTTCTTTGCTACCAGTGGTCTAGCGAGAAGAAAAAACTAGTCAATAGACTGTATATTATTCATATAAAAATACAGTGTACATTTAAACACATAAGAGATGGCCATAACTGGACATCTGACCTGCTAGTGGTTTTGGAGTTTAACTACTCCTTCTAGCAGGTCAGATGTCCTGTTATGGCCATCTCTTATGTGCTTAAATGTACACTGTATTTATATATATATAGGGATAAGAATAAGTAGAATAGTAAAAAAAAAAAAAAAAGCTTACAGTAGTATTTACATTACGGTTAGATTTCCATTTTTTTTTTTGTCATTACAAGGATGATAAAATTAAAATAAGAGAAAGGACAACCAAGTGAAAATGCACATTAGGGGATTGGTGTTTTTATTACGTTGAAACATTCTAGTTTTGTAATCTCACATTAGCAATGGTTGACTGCTGCTAACTAAAGAATACTTACCTCCAACTTAGCTTTGTTCTGTTCACTACACTGTCTGAAGAGTTGTGCAACCTCAGCCTGGTCAAAAGATATTAATGATAAAGACATTAAGTCAACAGCATAACAAAGCAAGTAGATATAAGCAGATTAGATAAGGAAAAGCAACTTTAAAATAAGAAGAAATAGCGTGAGTTGCATAATGTAATCTGTCATGTTTTCATTAACTTTACTAAGTTTTTCATTATTTGCAATATCTTTTATCTTTTACTTGTTTCGGTCATTAGACTGTGGTCATGCTGGGGCACCACCTTGAAGAATTTTTAGCCAAATGAATCGACCCAAGCATTTGTTTTTTTTTTAGCCTGGTACTTATTTTATCAGTGTTTTTGTTGAACCACTAAGTTACAGGGATATAAACAAACCAACACCAGTTGTCAAGCAGTGGTGGGGGAGAAACACACATACATATACATGTATAGGACAGGCTTCTTTCAGTTTCTGTCTACCAAATCCACTCACAAGGAAGGCTTTGTTTGGCCCATGGCTATAGCAGAAGACACTTGCCCAAGGTGCCACACAATGAGACTGAACCTGTAGCCATGTGGCTAAAAAGCTTGCTTCTTACCACACAGCCATGCCAGTGCCTATAATATATACCAGTTTTTTTAACTACATGCATGCATACATACAAACACACACACATTGTAAGTTGTTTTTATACATTTACATCTATAGCTACAATTATTTTTGTATAATAGCGGATAAAACATTTTAAATGTTGTGTGTTCTCATGAAAAGCAGGAAGATAATCATGCAAAAAAGATGTGTGTGTTTTTAGTTTGTGGGTCAGCTGCATTTTAAGCAAAAGAGAACATACACTCGATGCATCTGGTGTTAAAAACACATGAAAGTAAGTCATAGGCAGGCAAGATAACACACACCAGGTCCCTTTCTGAAGTGACAGACATTGATGTTTTGTCATTGTTGCAATGCCACGCACTAAACAAGGCCTACTGCAAGCTATATCGCCAACTATGACAATATGCTAAATGTTTTAAAACCATCTGCTGGAATGTCCCAACATTTAATACCATCATCATCATCATCGTTTAGCATCCGCTTTCCATGCTAGCATGGGTTGGACAGTTCAACTGGGGTCTGGGAAGCCAGAAGGCTGAAACAGGCCCAGTCTGATCTGGCAATGTTTCTATGGCTGGATGCCCTTCCTAACGCCAACCACTCCGTGAGTGTAGTGGGTGCTTTTTACATACCACCGGCACAGGTGCCAGACGAGGCTGGCAATCGGCCACGATCAGATGGTGCTTTTTACATGCCACCGGCACGGGGGCCAGGCGAAGCTGGCCATATACATATATATATATATATATATATATATATACATACATACACACACACACAACAGGTTTTCACCTAGTTCCTGTCTACCAAATTCACTTACAAAGGACTGGTTGGCCAGGGGCTATAGCAAAAAACGCTTGTTCAAGCTGCTGCACAGTAGGACTCCCAAACCTAAAACCATGTAGTTTGTAAAACAAACTCATTAACCACACAACCATTCCTGCACTTAAAGAAGTGAAGGGTTTGGGATTTTTTTCCTGAAAAGTTTATATATGGAGGAAATGACTGAACATAGGAGATCCTACCATTTGTAACAATCATTAATTAACAATAATTAATATCTCACTCCTCTACCATGTCAAGCCAGTGTGTCAGAGTAGGCTCATCAAACAAATATGATCTCAAGCTCAAATTTCACAGCCTCCACATCAGACCCCTGTTGGGTGGAGAGAACTCGCTGAGGCCTTTGTCCTTCAGTAGACTGAACATAGGCAATACAAACCAATCCAATATCTAACTCAAATGAATGCCTTGCTACAAGATATTGACATGATGACGAAAATGGATCTTTTATCGAAATGTTAAACATCGTAAATGGTGGCTTGGTAAAAGGGAAAAAGCTCAACCACAACCAAGAAGGGAACTTAATGGAAGAAAGGTTCTTCTCTCTATCTGGTGGGATTGCAAAGAAGTAATTCACTTTGAATTGTTACTACCTAATGCAACAATCAATGCTCAAATCTACTGTCACCAATTAGAGCGTTTGAACCAAGCTTTGAAGAAAAAAAGATCTGCTTTAGTGAATCGAAAAGGAGTGATGTTTCATCAGGACAATGTGTGACCCCACACTGCAAAGATCACATCACAGAAGATCAAAGAGCTTGGTTGAGGTCGAAACTAACATTTCAGAGTTCTTCACTTTGAAATCAAAAGATCCCAGTGATGGGATTAAAAAGCTTGTAAATAGATGGAAGGAAGTCATAGATAATCAGTGAAAGTAAATTGATGATTAAATTTCAATTAAATATCACATTTGATCACTTGTTTTCTTTATTCAAAATTCGGACAGAACTTATGGGATAACCTGATATATATATATATATATATATGACCTAGTCACATCATTGTAGCAAGGCAATAATGTAGAATGTCTTGTTATAAATACTGACCTCTAAACTGTTGTGAAGAGATTTGATGTAATCACAACTGGCTTCTGCATTGTTCAGAGTTATCTGTAAAGTTAAAACAATAATTTCAGTATGCAAGAATAGAGATTAATGTTCGTAATTTTTTGTTTACAATATTGAAAAAAATATGCCACCAAAGAAACAACGTAATTTTTCCAGAAACAAGTAGGATTGTAGAAAACCGAAAGTGAGAGTCTCAAGACAGAAGGAAGATGCAGTTTTCTCCAGTTCAGCAAATGAATGCTGCAGAATGTCAAATGGAGTCTCAAAAGAGAAGAAAAATGAGACTTTTCCAAAATCAGTAAAGGCATGCTGCAGCACTTAATGCTTAATCATTACAACAATGTTTTAATGATTAGACAGAGGTCCAATAGAATAACTCTCAAAAACAGACTACGTACAAATTCGTTCTTCACAACTCCTGGAACTGCTTTCAAATATGATCCATTCCATTCTTATAAAAATGATAATTTTGTCCAAATTGGTGTGCTAAACTCAATTTGTTGTTTCTGCAAAGCTTTAAAATTTCCAAATGAAACTAATGGCATGTGCTGTTCAGGTGGTAAAGTAAGCTTGCCAGCACTCTCAGCTCTTCCTCAACCTTTTATGGATCTTCTGGAAGGCACTTCCATCCAGTCAAAGAATTTTCTGAATGATATCAGACAATACAAGTCTGCATTTCAAATGACATTATTTGGTGCATCTAAGGAGATAGTTGAACATGGATTTACGCTGACTTTCAAAGTTCAAGGGCAAGTCTATCACCTCATTGTTTACCTGCTACCCACAAATGAACCATAGTTCCTCCAAATTTACGTTATGAGTGATGTTGGACATCAAACCCAAAGGAGGTGTCAAAACTTCAAATGACGTGTCGTGTAAGACACAGCACTGACCACCACAAAGGAGAGTATATCCACTGACAGATTTGCAATGTGTTCAAAAATCACATACTTTCCACCCCCAATTTTCCATGACAGGTTAGGGCCTGGATTACTCCAAACAGACACATGACATGTCACTTATACAGTTCTATATTTAAGAGATGAGGAATACTGTACATGTCACTTAGTCGAATTAGCCTATCATTTACTCTACAAATGCTTTACCGTCAATGCTGCACTTTCCTGTATCACCTGTTTCAACATAACTGTAATATATATATTTACAAATTATGCCATTTTAATCCTGAGCAATGCCAGGTATCTCTACTAGTAATAAATAAAAAAATTTTTTAGCAAAACAGGTGAAAAAAATCCTTTCCTTAGGAAAAAATGGAATGAAACATTAATATATATAATTCCATAAAGAATATTTACCAAGAAAACTGTTTTAGCCTTTTCAGTGTCTGAACTCAACTTGCCTTGTTGAAAACTTGACTGCATTAAATTGTAAGCTTGGCTAAAATCAAAACCTGAAGGAAATCCAGGTCGTAATTTTGAATAAAGAGTTTCTCGGAAGTCTTGCTCCAATATAGTGCAGGCATGATTCAACATGGCACAAACACCATCAACACTAGAACTAGAAATAGCTCGTCTGCAATAAAGGAGAAAAAAATTTAATTGCAATGAAAGAAGAAATATTGTAAATAACCGATCAAAGTGATTAAGACAGCACAGCAATATTAGAATGCCGAGATGAAATGGTTATTTTGATTAAGATTAAATTATTTGTTAAACTATAACTGTTATTAATGAAAAGGCTTATCTACAGTCTTGGAAACGATAGACAAAACTCTTTCAGATTAGACAGCAAGTCAGCTTTAGTTAGCAGCATGCTTGTTGGAAAAGCCTGTACACTTGTTGTTTACTCCAGATCTATGTTATATGCTCTCAAAAAAAATCTTCTTAAACTCCCAATCACCATGTCTTATTACTGAAAAGGTATCAAGAAAGGCCTGGTTGGAGGCCCAACCTTGCAAGTTCTTTTACAAGGCTTAGAAAAACTGAAGGACTGCTGCAATAAGTGTGTGAAGCTAGGAGGGGAATATGTTGAATAAAATCATAATGGACTGATCTTCCTGTATGGGAAAAGCCCATCATATTTGTATATACATGTTTGTGTTTGTCCCCCACCACTGTTTGACAACTGTTGGTGTATTTACAACCCCCATAACTTAACAGTTCAGCAAAAGAGAACAACAGAATAAGTACAAAGCTTAAAAAAATAAGTCCTGGGGTCAATTTGTTCAATTAAAACCCTTCAAAAGGGTGCCCCAGCATGGTTGCAGTCAAATGATTGAAACAAGTAAAATATGAAAGAATTACCTCACAGACTTTTTTACAATGAAAAAGGAATCATCAACCATACTTGAATAAAGGGAATTCTCTTCAGCCAAATCCATACTGACAGCCTGAAACAGAGATATTTCATTCCATAGTAAATAAAAGTTACACACCAAGATTAAAATTCATTTAATATATATTGCTCTGGAGTTGTCAAAGACATGCTTATGTAACATAAATAAAATTGCAAATTGGTGTATGACTTGTAGCCCAACCTAGAGAGAGAGACAGAGGGGAGGTCATATAGTTGTGTGATTAAAAAACATGGTTTCAGGTTCAATTGCAAGGCATATCACCTTGTGTCTTCTACAACCATCCCAGAGCAATCAGTGCCTTGTTAGTGGATTAAGTAGATGGAAACTGTAACAAGCTTGCCATATAATATATTATATATATATATATATATATATATATATATGCATATGTAGAAAGAAGGAAATGAAGTTAACATGCTCCATCAGATATGTAGAGTCAGTGTGCCTGATCAACAAAGTGCTAATGTATTGAAAGAAAAACTGGACACAAGAGGAATCAGATGGAGTGTCCAAGAGAGAAGGCTATGCTGGTATGTTCATGTGATGCATATAGATGAGAACAGCTGTATAAAGAAGTAATGATCACTTAAGGTAGATGAAGCTTGTGGAAGAAGATCCAGGAACATATGGGGTGAAGTGGCATAAGTTGAGTCTCATTTGTGATGACAAAGAACCATGATGTATGGTGATATGCAAAATTAAGTACTATAAGAGACATGCAACTCACATCTCCTGTCATTATCCCTAACCATTTCCTCTCTTCAACGTCTTTGAAAAAAGTCATAGGCACTGCCTTTCTGCTGGCAAAATCATCAAGAAAAATATAAACATAATCACAGAGGATAAGAATGCTATCTACTTTTGCATTATAAATTCATGGTGAAACTAAAAATGCTGCACTCAGTATTATTTGCAAAGCTCATAACCAAACAGGCTCTATTTGCAATTTAACACCTGGCTTTGTAACTCTGTAGAATTCATTAGTGTCTAAGTTTCCCACTTCAACGATTCCAGTGTTTCTCTTGAATCAACCCATTGTCAATGACTTTTTCATAAATTCCTCTGTACATTTCTACACTAATATTATACCAAAGCCAACAGGGAATTTCTACAGCCTGCAAGAGATAGCAACCAAATTTCTCTCAAATCATACCTTACAGTAATGTTTGTCATAGGGAAGGAATAGAAAAAAAATTAGTGAGAAAATAGACATACTTAATAGAATTAAGATGGTTTTAAATGTTTTAAATTTGTCAAGTATGAAATATACAGATGCAAAATCTATTTATTATCTCAGTAATAACAAGGGAGCAAAAGTTTTTCACTAGTGTTTTCTTTTTTGAGGAAAGGGTGGAGTGCTGAGATTTATCAATTTGAGAAATGCTACCATAATCATAAAATTGGAAAAACTCATTAGATAAATAGTCCTAGATACACTATGTTTGGTAATAAAGATCAGATAGTCATGACAAATATGTCTTATCATAGGCCTACTAGATGAAGGTTGACCTGGGTCAAAGCTATGCTGATGATATTCTCATCTACACATAGCAATATAACTTTGATATAAGTTCAAACTTTCTAATAGTTACCATCCCCACCTCTTGGTACAAAAACATACAAGATATGCAAAAATGATGAAATTCAGTAGCTGGACTACAACTACTTTAACTTTGGACATAATTAGTCGTAAGTCAAGGTACATTACTCTGCTTTCATTAGTTTAGTCTAAATGATAAGTGCAACTCTTAATCCACGTGGCTGTGTGGTAAGAAGCTTGCTTCCCAACAAGGTTCCAGGCTCAGTCCCACTGTGTGGCATTTTGGGCAAGTGCCTTCTATTATAGCCTTGAGCTGACCAAAGCTTTGTGAGTGGATTTGAAAGAAGCCCGTCATATGTATATGTGTGTGTGTGTGTGTGTGTGTGTGTGTGTGTGTGTGTGTGCGCGCGTGTATGATGTATGTATCTATGTGCGGGTGTCTTTATGTCTGTGTTTGTCCCCCAGCCACTGCTGGTGTGTTTGTATCTCTATAAATTAGTGGTTCAGTGAAAGAGACCGATAGAATAAGTACCAGGCTTTAAAAAATAAGTGCCCTAGCATGGCCTCAATCTAATGACTGAAACAAGTAAAAGATAATAGTCAACAGAAGAAAAGCCAAAAGTTCATCAGCATTCCTGAACATTATAGACTTCACACTACATGTTTGTAGTGAGAAAATATAATAGAGTATCAAGGAACAATAATTTTAACTTAGAGTAAGGAGAGAAATAAAAAGAACATATGACTTGACTTACCTTCAAGACCATTTCTCGCATGAAATATTCCTCCATTAGTATATAATTCCCAATTAAGTCTTGCATTAGGCGACTAAGATCACAGTTATTAAAGTTCCTTTCAACAATGGCATGTTTTTCTATTGAAATTGCATAACACAAAATTAGCTAATAACAGCATTTGGCACAAAAACAATGAATAGAAGTTTCAATTCAAGTTTTCTTTTTTAATTTCAAATCAATAAAACTAAGAAGTTTTTTCAAAATAAAAATCAAGAACGGTGATCTAGAATTAATTTTAACCCTTTAGCATTTAAACTGGTCATATCTGGCCAAAATACTATTTGTTTTATGGTTCAAACTGAATAGATCCAACCTCTCACACCTGCCCTACAATATCATTCTAAAAATAAACAATCATATCAAAATTTCAAGTTATGAAATAATACATGATTAATACAGAACAATGTGAATAAATAAGCCTTACATTTGACAGAGTAATCTGATTGCTAAAGGGTTAAACTAGAATCAATTATTTAAAAAGCTAAACAGTTTTAGTGAATTTCAATTTTGGCTTCGCCTTTTTTGTTTCCATTCTGTGAAGTAGTTGGTGTTAGGAAGGACATCCAACCATAGAAACCAAGCCAAAATAGACTGTAGCTTGGTGCAGTTCTCCAGCTTACCAGTTTCAATCAATCCATCTAACCCATACCAATATGGAAAACAGATGATGATGATGACGAAATTTATGATTATAAGCTTTCTGATTTATTGTATTTGTTCATGTACAATTATACTATTCTATACTTGATTTTAAATGAAAAATCTGAAGCATAACTTATATATGAGGCAAAGCTAAAACTATGAACAGAAAAAAATTTGTACCAAGATACATTAGGGATAAATTAGGGATACACCTTATACATGAGTAAATACATTAAGTGTATAAAAATATTTTATGCAATCAATTTGATATTTTTTAAAAAATACTACACAAAATTACTATAATTGTAAAATACTCTTCATCTAATTCTACAACAAAGATAATATGGAACACATTGTTGATTGAGAATTTTGGTAAAATTCTGAACTACTGATGGCAAGTTATAAATGACAGATAGCAAGTTAACAAGTTCAGATTGTTATGATGATGTTTTACCATCAATCAAATGTATCTCAATTATATTAGTTCTAGTTTGTTTGCTTCCACTTTTTTTTTCATTCAGTTTACATTTTGCATATTCCTTGTAAATATTTATCCTTTTAGGACTGTTACTATGGGTTGAACAATTTCTTTAAATACATGGTTTGGAGCTGTCAGTATGCATTGCAATCCTAAGTAAATTTATGCCAGGCTCAATATTTTTAACAAAAAAGAATGTGAACATTGGGCAAGTGTCTTCTACTACAACCCCAGGCCAACCAAAGCTTTGTGAGTGGGTTTGGTAGAAGGAAACTAAAGATTTTTGTTGTAGTTGTATGTGTGTATGTGTGTGTGTTACTATCTCTTTGCCTTGATTTTGTGTGCCACCATCATACAAACAGTGTTCTTTGTTTCCAAACTTCCATGAAAACATGCCTGGCCATAGGGGGGAATATTACCTTATTTGGAAAAAGGTGAGCATTGGCAACAAGAACATCCAGCCAGAGAAAATCCACCTCTACAAAGGCCACCCAACCCATGCAAGCATGGGAAAGTGGATGGTGAAACAATGATGATGATGACATAGTATGGAGGTCTCTGCAGGCAGAACCACTAGCATGCCAAGCAAAATGCTTAATAGCATTTCGTTCATCTTCACATTCTGACTTCAAATTCCACTGAAGTTAGTTTTGCCCTTCATCCTTTTGAGGCAAATAAAATAGGTACCAGTTGAGCACTGGGGCTGATGTAATCGACTTACCCCCTCCCCCGAAATTGCTGGTCTTGTGCCAAAATCTAAAACCAACATATAAAACAGAAATCATTCCTTCTATGAATAATAAGCTAGTTTCATTCAGTATAAATGTATTCTCACCTTTTTTTAGTTCCACATCCTGGATACCAACATCAATGTCATTCTGAAATGAAAATAATGTTTATCTTTTGTTATTGTTTCTTAATCACATTATTCACAGTATAGGTGCAGGCAACATTGTGTAGTCTCAAGAAGCTTGCTGAGAATAAGATATAACTCACCAATGATCTCTTCTTCATAAAGCGAATATAAAGTTCAGCACGGGTGTTCAGTAAGACCAGTTCTGATAATAATACATCTAACTGTTTGAAATCCAGCCTAAAAAAATAATCCAGTAAAAACAGTTCAGTTTAACCTTACTTATTTTGTAGTATATTAATGTAAAACATTCAAGACATACATAACCATATTTTTGTGGGTTTTTTTGGCAGGTGGGGGGTTGTTTGTTCCTTCTCGAGCCATGCCTGGCTCATAGGGCCGGTTTTCCGGTTTCCTTGGCGTATAGGTTCTCCACCTGGACGGGATGCCAGTCCGTCGCAAGTGAGCTGCAAGATGCAGGAGGAAAGAGTGAAAGAAAGTTGTGGCGAAAGAGTCAGCAGAAGTTTGCCATTACCTTCTGCCAGATCCGCGTAGAGCTTAGGTGTTTTGCTCACAAACACACACATCGCCCAGTCTGAGATTCGAACCCGCAATCCCTCGACTGCAAGTCCGCTGCTCTAACCACTAGGCCATGGACCTCACACAGGGGGGGGGGGTCCATTCTAATAAATTGGTAGGTTCATCAAATTCAGATGTCTGCATGAATTATTGGAGTAATTATTCTGACATCTATATATATGTTCCTCACAAGAAACAAACACTAAAGTTATTTTTGTTGAATGGCTTCAGCAAATTGATAGTGTAGAAATAGTTGACCAATCACTCATTTCATCATGAAATATTATGAAATTGTATGGAGGCAGCTGAATATGCCAAACTAATTAATCAGAATATCTAGCTACAACCATCTTAACCTTACTGAGGACATGATGCTCAAAGATTTGGAACAATGAGGAAAGGATTTGTTTATTATAAATATCATAGACACTTTGATGAGTAGATTGACAACACAAACAATCAATGGACTCATCAATATAGATTCATCGCTCCATTAAATAACTTTCAAACTGAAAGAATATATTAGACTTAATTTGCTTGATTACTTTTTTATAAATTCAGAAAACTTGGGAATTTGTATCAGTGACAAATAAGCTGGTTTCAGCAGATACCTCAAGATATATTTAAAGGAGCTTCTAATTCTGCATAGAAAAGAAATCGATGAAGCAGCTATTTCATTGAGTATACCCTGAATTTTCAAACATCTGATGAAGGAGACAATGAATGTAAAATGCTGTTGTAGTACTTTTGAGATGTTTTTAAGATGTTTAAGTACTTGAAGGTAACTGAATATGTAATTTATGAAAAGCAAGAGCATATATGACTATAAGACACATTGATTTCACCAATCTGGAACAGAATACAAAGGTCATTGCAACTGTCTCTTTTATTCTAACTAATAAACAGCATCCTCCAAAAAATCAGAAATCTATTTTATGATGACGTTAGGAGGTGGCATAGAAGGAAATATGGTAAAAGGAAACAAGGAATCAACAACAAATACTTACTTCTCATTGGAACTTTTAGAGAACAACATGCTTTGTTGAACTTGTTGGACCTGAAGAAGAAACAAGACTGAAGTTAAACAATAAAATAAATACTTATCACTGCTTTTGTTAAATTAAATTCTTTTCTTCTTTTTAGTGTGCTGGAGCACCAACCTTTTGGAGTCTTAGCTATTTATATTCATACCTGTATGTAGTACTGACTTTATGAATCTCATAAGAAACAAAAAGCAAGACACTCTTGACCTAAAGAAAAATAACTTGGTCCAAACTAAATACTATAAAGTATATTTTGTTTGGCATGCAAATTTTGTATTCACCCCCATAATCACATATACACATATAAATGTATAACATGGAGTCTCCTGTCATTAGACGACATATGAGGATTCTGCAATTTCTTGCTGAACAACCAACAGATGGTTTGTTTATAGTGATCAAATGTCTATGTTCACATAAGCTCACTCCCTCCATCAAATCGACATTACCTGTACAGGCACACAACGTGCCACATGTCAGATGATGAAATGACTGCAGAGCAACTTAACGTGAATGTATTATCAGAAATATTCATATTAGCTCTTACAGCAGAGTTTGCCTTGAGAGATCTTCTCATATAGACATACAGTGCTAAGAGTACAGATATACCGTTAGCAGATAAGAACTGTCTGACATGGGTGCCAGAAGTGCTAGGTCACATGATTTCAAAGCAGTAAGAGCACATTCGAAATGAGATAATTCAAGAATGGAGTGGAGTAAACAGTGATCACAGAGTACCAAAAGCATAAATTCTGCTGGGTCAGACATGTCAAAGGGTTCACAGACAACAGGTGAACCCATGCAGTTGCTATGTTGTATTCAAGAGATCAGAAAAGGCCTCCATAATCTCCATGATGACGGGAAGGCAATTTAGTCAAGCAATATGGGTCAAGGTGGAAAAGAATAGATCAATCAAGAAAGAACTAGAAGTGCATTGTGACCAGCAGTGTATAACAGCAATTGATGGCCTTGTCAATACCGTGATTATATAATATTTCAGCAAGTATCTGCTGATAAAGTGAAAATGAAACAATTATATATAAATAAAGGGTAAAGAACCCCTTTGGTCACAAATGGATATGGGATTGCACAAGTCTGGGCAAGGTTGTTTATGAAAGACCGCCAGTCACCCATGCATACCAGCCTTCCCTCTCCATACCACTAATGTTATCCAAGGGAAAGGCAAAGGCCAATACAGCTTGGCACCAGTGACATCACAACTCATTTCTACAGTTGAGTGAACTGGAGCAACGTGAAATAAAGTGTCTTGCTCAAGAACACAACACACAGCCCAGTCCAAGAATCGAGCAAACTACCTCATGACTGTGAGCCTGACGCTCTAACCACTGAGCTATGTACTTTCACAATATATTTAAAGAGCCTGTCATCATATATCCATCGCATATATATGCATGTATATGTGTGTGTGTGTGTGTGTGTGTGTGTGTATATATATATATATATATATATATATATATTATATATATGAATATACTTATATATATAAATATATACATATATACACATACACATATGTGATGGATACATGACAGACTCTTTTCAGTTTCTATCAATCAAATCCACTCACAAGGCCTTGGCCAGCCTGGAGCAGTAGCAGAAAATATTTGCACAAGGTGTTGCACAGTGAGACCAAACCCAAGCCCTCATTGCTGAGAAGCAAGCTTCTTAAGCACAGACACATCTGTACCTATAATAAGATAACAGTCATTTAGATGTAACCACATTGATTGATTTAAACTGAATTAACCTTATAGTCAAAATCCCGCCGCTTTCTGAATTCTTTGATGGTCGTTCTTGCTTGTCGATCACATTCTTTTTGTAACAGCATCAGTATGATATCAAGTTTCCCTGGTCCTGTAGGAAATATGAGTAGAAATAATGCAATATAAAACTTACTTGAATATACCAGTAATGATTAGAAACTACCTCTTGCTACTTCAAAATGAAAATCTGAAATAATGTTTACATAACTAAAACTAGAGCATTTTCATATAGTGAATCATGAGATAAGAAGTCTTCCTAACTGTGGCACAAAGCAAGCAGTTTATAGGAGAGAGAGAGTAATCGATTACATTAATCCAGTACTTGACTGGTACTTTGTTTTATCAATTCCAAAAGGATGAAAGTTAAAGTTGAGTGACTTTAACAAGATCTGAATTTAGAATGTTACAACCCAAAAGAAATGCTGCTAAACATTTTTGTCAGGTTGCCAAGGTCACTGAAATAAAAGGTAAGAAGAGTGCAGTAGTATGGGGCTGCTACTCTTCTTCGATGAGATAATATAGCATCAAGATCCACAAAAACATGCTGACCTATCAAACCCATACCAGGAGAACAAAACAAGCATTACTAATGGAAGGAACCACTACATGGACACTCAACTCAGAGAAATAGCAGCTAAATTTCTCTCGCATCAGACTCTTCTATCTATAAAAAAATGAAAGACATTATTCTGCATAATGTAACAAGAGTTAATGTCAAAAAAGATAGCACCATCACACAATTACAGACTTATTATATATATATATATATATATATATATATATATATATATATATTGATAAATCGTGTGTGATGACAAAAGAAGTAGACATCAATATAATTGGTAACAGAGGACTATATTTATTGAATGATACAATTATGGAGACTAACATACAGGACTTGAAATTTCTGTGTCAATGATATGATGATCCTTGCGCCTCTTCAGCTGTTGTTAGTCTGGTGCCCATAGCACAGTCATTTAGTTAATTACAGTTAATTACAGATGTTTGTAATTTATGATGTTCCAGACATTGGACTTACAACAGCTACAGGTGTAGTTATCATTGTATCATTGATGCAGAAACTTGAAGTCCTGTATATGAGTCCCATAACTGTATTATTCAATACATGTATTGTATAGTTTTCCACATAGTTTCTGTCTACCAATTTCACTCGAAAGACATTTATCAACCCAAAGCTACTGTGAAAGACATTTACCCAATGTGCCTCCCAGTTTGATTCAATCCAGAACTATAGTGTTGCAAAGCAAATTTCTTAACTACAGAGCTATGCTAGAATGGAAAAGGAGACATAAATATAACAGTGATGATGATAATGATAGTGTAAATTGTGTACTGACCATAGAAAGTTTCAACTAGAGGCTGGTGTGTTTCAACAATACGAGCAATTCTTTCAAACATGGTAGTTATAACGTCAGCAAACAGGATATTTGATCTCTTATCATCATCAGTAATTTTTAGATTTTCAGACAAAGTTTTACCAACTGGTTCTGAAAACTGGAATATACAAAAAAAAAAATACTCAGAATATTTTCTTGACAAAAAAAAAAAAATAATGATTGATAATAATAATAATAATACACTAGCAACCATACATCAAAGCTTCCTTTAATACTTTTACACAGTATCAGAAGTTGATAATATTTTGTTAAGTCTTTCTACAAACAGAGGTAAATACAAAAATATCAGAAGTATCCAGCAGTTGACCGTTTCCTTCCCTACAAAAGTTGGTTGTGTTCATAGGCAAGGAAATAAGCTCTGATCAACTCAAGTCCGTAATCTGGTTCTGATTTCATATTCAAGACAATTTACTTAAGTTAGATTTTAAAAACCATGCGAAAAAAGAGCATGATCACTACTCAGACATGATTTCACTTGTGTCTCTGTGGAAAAGTAATATTTTGACTTAACTCTTTAACATTCAGATTACTCTGTCAAATGTAATGCTTATTTATACACATTGTTTTCAAATAAATATGCATCATCTCATCATCGCTTCAGGATTTTCATGATCTGATAGTTCATTTTTAGAATGACATTGTAGGGTAGGTGTGTAAAACCAAATCTGGCTGGTTTGAGCATAAAACTGGTCAGATATGGCCAGTCTAAATGCTAAAGATTTAAAATTTACGCTCAGAAAATAAGGAAAATAAGAGTGTGAATCAAAATGACCTCTACCATCCTCTTCTGGTCACCTATATCAATTATTTACAAGTGACTCACTGTGAAAGTTAGATTTAGTGTTAGTGTTTTTATTTTTAATAACATGTATATGATACTTCCATTACAGTTGAAATGATTTTGTGCGAAAGTCATATACTCTCCCATAAATTTTGTTTGCTGGCTGCTCCTCTGGCTATTCACTCAGGAGCAGTGACAGCTCCAGCCTGTTCTGGTTAGGTTTCTATAGCTGGATGCCTTTGCTAACACCATCCACACCACAGGGTGTACTGGGTGCTTTTTACATGCCACCAGTACAAGTACTCTTTGTGTGTCACTGGCACAGGTGCCTTTTACATGTCACTGGCATGGATGCTTTTTACGTGTTGCCAGCACTGACCGTGACTACAATTTCACTTAGCTTGATGTGTCTTCTCAAACACAGCAAATTGCCCAAAGTTTCAATCATTTGTCATTGCCTCCATGAGACTCAACATCCAAAGATCACATCATCAAAATTGTAAAGCTACAAAATGATGAATGATTAATTCAAAACAATGTGAATAAATAAGCATTATATTTGGCTGAGTAACCTGAATGCTAAAGGGTTAAACAGGTACCATGGCCATTGCTGGTGTCATGTGAGTGGCACCTATGAAATTGTAATCGTGGAAGTTGCCAGGAACATGATCTTCGAATGTTGAGCTTCGTGGAGGCAATGACAAGTAACTGAAACCTTGGCAATATGCTGTGCTTGAAAAGTGTCATAAAGCCAAGAGAAACCATAGTTATGGCCATTGCCAGTGTCATGTAAATGGCACCTGTAAGATCATAGTCGTGGTATTGCTGGTATCATGTAAATAGCACCCATGACTGTGGCACATAAAAAGCACCCATAAGACTCTTGGAGTGGTTGGCATTAGGAAGGGCATCTAGCTGTAGAAACCATGCCAAATAAGACTAGAACATGGTGCAGCTCTCCAGCTTACCAGTTCCATTCAAACCAGCATGGAAAGCAGACATTAAATGATGATGATGACATACTGGAATAATCTATGGAAGAATATATACAGGTTCCAGTAGTCATATATTCTTCAACTGTTCACATTTAACATGAAACTTCGTTTTGTGCTAAATATTAACAGTAATCACTCACCTGGGCAGCTAAGTATTTTCCAAATTTGGTTAAACCTTCTTCATGTAAACGTAGAAGAGGGAAAATTTTGAAGAATCGTTCAACAGATGCAACATCACCTGAATGAACAGAAGCATCGAATTTATTGCGCACAATGGTCTTCAATTTTTCTTCAGCCTCGTGTAACATTTTAAATGACGTATCCAATGGACTACCTGAAAATATAATGCAAGATGTCTCTGGTATTTATGTCAACAACAGTTTTTATATGGAAATATTTTGCAGTCCTACACAGATAAATTACAGCATCTGAATAGCAATATTTAAAAAAGAAACTAACAATTATAGTTCAAAAGTTTAAAACAACTTTTCCTTTTTAAATATAACTGCTATTAATATCATTTAATATTTTATTAGTTAATACAGCAAGCTGGTAGAATCGTTAGCACACCTGGCAAAATGCTTAGCAGTATATCATCTGTCTTTATGTACTGAGTTCAAATTCTGCTGAGGTTAATTTTACCTTTCATCCTCTCAGAGTCAATAAAATAAGTACCTGTTGAGCATTGAGAGTCGATGTAATCAACTTACCCTCTCCCATGAAAATGCTGGCCTTGTAGCAAAATTTGAAATCAATATTATTTAATTAGTTTCTTTGAAAAAACTGAATAAAAAGCAGCTTTATGAGATCAGATAACATCCAAGAAGCTACATTTTTAACTTGCCCAGAAATTGAACCTAAGCCATCACAATCAATACACTATAACTGTACCAAACACATATTAGTCACTAAGGACGCCTCTAAGTCATCAGTTGACCAGCCAGAAATAGGAGCTAAATTTCCATCATCTAAACCTAACTGTTTAAAAAAGAAAAGGAAAAGACAAAGGGCACTGTAGTCTGAGGTAAATTACGTCTGAACAAAAAGATAACTGAAATATCTTTGGTTGTAGATCTACTCAGGCTAAGCTAGGGCTAAACAATAGCAAGGAAACACTAAGTAATCCTATATATCTTACAGCAATTCATTATTTTGCTACTTGAAGTATGAATAGAGGGATTATGGATGAAGTTTAGCTAAAATTAATAACTCAAGAAAGATATTCACTTTCTATGCTCTTAACAAATTATTGTGAGATACCATTTCTGGTGTTAACATTTAATGTATTCCTTTAAAATTAGTTTCCACAACAATGATAGTGATGACAATTGGTACTACAAAAATTATAAGCATCTTGGTACCAGGACCAAATGTAAAATAATAAACACGAAATTCTGTCTGTCTGTCTGGGACCCCTGTACCTCAGCCTACATTTGCTCTACACAGACATAAACCTTTTGGAGTCAGGATGACCCTGGGATTGAAAACTGCCCTTCATATAGTTCTTGAACATCCAGCATTGGGATCAGATCTGAATGAGGATTTGTTATACACTAACAGTTGAAAATTCAAATTTTAATAGAATTCCAAAAATTTGTGAACTTAGAAGTTTTTCATTTAAACTGAATTTAAAGCAATACCATTTTGGCAGGGTACCAATAAATTATTTATTATTATTGCTCTCTTTAATTCTGGGTCACAAGCCCAATTAGCCCTCCACAGGAGCTAGCTTAAAAGTTCACACAGAGTGCAGCTTTTAAGCTAGTACTTCATAATAGCCATTTCCAACATAGACACAAGGCTGCAAATTTAAGCAGTTTGTCCAATCCCTAACAGTTCTGCCAATTCCAATGTTTATACACTTAATAATAATCATAATAGTAATAATGGATTCAAATTTTAGCACAAGTTCAACAATTTTAGGGGAAGGAGTAAGTCGATATCATCAAACCCAGTGCTAGACTGGTACTTATTTTATCAACCCTGAAAGGTTGAAAGGCAAAGTCGATGTCAACACATTTGAACTCTGAACATAAAGATGGATGAAATGCTGCTAAGCATTTTGCCCAGCTCGCCACCTTAATAATAATAATGATGATGGTTTCAGATTTTGGCACAAGTTCAGTAATTTCAAGAGAAGGGGTAAGTTAATGACATTGACTCCAGCGCTTTACTAGTATTTTATTTTATTGACCCCAAAAGGATGAAAGGTAAGGTCAACCTCAGTGAAATTTGAACTCAGAATGCAAAGACAGACAAAATTCCAAAGCCATTTGCCCAGTGTGCTAACAATTCACCTAATGGTTTCAAATTTTGGCGCAAGCAATTAGTATTGTTGCTGATGAACCCTGTTTTATTATCATGATTAACTTTTGTACACTGTACTATCAGCTCATGATAGTAGCAATAATGTACCCTCAGAAGAGTCATCTTTTCAGAGCTAGGTCTACCACAAAAGGCAGAGAGTTTCTTTAGCCTTGGCTGGCAACCTCTAAAAATGGCATCTCAATTAAAAGCACAGATAGTTGTGACACTTTAACACTACTATCCTATCCAAATAACTGAATATTATCACAACGGAATTAATGTAACCAGATCCCAAGTATAGGATTCTCATATGGCAAATGTTCCACTACACAGCAGAATGGACCTGGTTATTATTTAACTACTTCTGAAAAGATTAAGAGAAGATGGTCTCAGAATGACAAAAGAACCGTAATGAAATGTCATTGGAAGTGAGCCTGCTAAAATAGGATACAGGAAAAGGGTGGGTAAAATATGGTTAGAGAATGACATGTTCCAATAACATAACAAAAACTTTTAGACTAGAAAAATTTAATTTTGAAAAGACAGTGGCTATCCTGAGTTGGAGCTGGAAGAGATCTCCAGAAGTTGAAGATATGGCTATGTGGAAGAAAAGGAGATTAAACAAGAAATAACAAAGAATCCAAGAAATCCTGAGGGGAGAAATAATAGCCAGGATGAAAACAAAATTTACTTTGTAGAAGAAAAGGATGCTACAGAGGAGAAAAGGAGCCTACTTAATGGCTAAATGAGACATGGAGTGGTGAAAGAAAAAGACTACTATCATTGAGAGGAATTAAAACAGAATAACTATGTGAAATAGTAAAGAAGCTGGACAACTTGTTAACTTTTCTATGTTGAAAATATAACAGAATTAAATGACCTCATATTCTGCACAGCCTCTGTTACTGTAGAAATTCTTGGGGGCTGTAAGTCAAGGAAAGGCAAGGATGAAAGGCCTATGATAGAAATGGAGATATGAAAATCAAGTTGAAGAGCTCAAAAGAAATCTTGGAAGGATAAATGCAATAATTGAAAAGATGGTGATGGGAAGCCACAGGAATAAGTTCCAAAGACAGTGCAATATTAGCCACAGAGGATCACATGTTGCTAAAGAAGAGATAAAACAAAAAAATTAAGGTAATATCAGGTAAAAAAGTGTTTTTAAACCAGATAGCAACAAAGAATAAACAATTCCAGCAGAACAGGCTCTTCAGAAACAATGAATGAAAAGTTTTACCAACAGCTGAACAACGAGAATAAGCATTAGGGAGTGATGTGCCAAATGTTAAAGCTCTTACCTTCACTGGCATCACCAGCCATTCTTAGAACATTTTCATCCAGACTTAGGAACCGGTGGACATGACCAGCAGCCTAAAACAGTTTTAAATATAAAAGTATATTATACAAACATATATATAATTGTGAGTAAATACATAGAACACACACATAAATTTACATACACATCATGATGATGATGATGTTGATGACATACATTTGATATCATGCTGTTTCCCACATTCTCTCTCTCATCCCACATTTTCTTTTATTACTCTCTCTTCCTTCACCCAGTCTCTTTTCTACCACTCTTCCTTTGCCCCCCATCATATCACTGTTGTCTGTTTGACTCAGAAGTTTTTCAAATTCTGAGTCAAACAAATAATTGTCAAACATATTCAGGGAAGTTGGGTGTTTATTATTTATACTTAAATCACTACCACTCATGTTGTTTCTATTCATTCTCCTTACCAACAAACATCATGTAGCTGTCTTTCACACTCTCTGTTCCCATCACTTCTGTTTTATTACTCTCTACTACATCACCATCTTACTCTGATTCCTGTCACTCTGCTTCTTTTCTATAACTCCCGCTTTCTCCCACCACTATCTTACATCACAGGAAATAGCAATGCATACCTAAAAACCCCACCCAACAGCTAGTTCATTCTATCCATTTCACTGTCATTACAAATTCTAATGATGTTGGCCTAGCAGTTATTGATCTATTAGCCTTAGCACCAACATGATGAGTACCCCCTCTTTCTCCCTTCCTTGTACTTTGAAGACAGCATTGGCCTGTCTGTCATTAACATCTTTATACCATTTATCATTACACTCACCACAAATGTTCATGTAGTGTAGAGAGAGATATATCCTTAACGCTTAGACAGATAACACTTGGGACAGCTATCAGCACATTTGCTATTACATCCCAATAAGGGCTTTCCTTTGATAACCTACGATACAGAGGATATACTAGGTTATCTTTATGAAACTCCCAACTATACCACATGGTTGCATGGAGATATCAACACATAGCGGCAACTTTTATAGTTACTGGCCTTCACTGACACTATGAACCCTAACATCAGCTTCAGCTGTTAGCACAAGGCCAGCAGTTTGGGGGAAGGGGTAAGTCAATTACATCAACTCCAGTGTTCAATTAGTATTTATTTTATTGACTCCTGAAAAGATGAATGGTAAAGTTGACCTCAGCAGAATTTGAACTCAGAATGTAAAGACAGATGAAATGTCACTAAGAACTTTGCCTGGCATGATAGCAACTCTGCTAGCTTGCTGCCTTACTATGAGCCCTAATATCAACACACTAATTACATAGGCATAGTATTAGAGAGGATACAAAACTATCTGTTTATAAAACACACTATCATATCAGCTTGCTGCTATGGACTAAAATAGAGGACCTTAATACCCAACAGACTTTACTGCTGCCATGAACCTCCAGAGAGCTAAACAAGCCTAACATGTTGACATGAGGTCCGGTAAGAATGAATATCATGTAGAATGGAGAGAACTCTCTACAGCCTCATCTCAGGCTATTTATTTGATACCAGAGGCATTTATAAAAATTAACTCTATTATTATATACCCAGTTCTGTGGAAAAGAAAGGAACAAATAGAGATAGATCAGAGAAAGTCATGTCAGGTATGGGATACTTTTTCTGATTCTAGTGAATGAATGACTAAAGACATGAAGGGCATTCAGTTGTAAAAAATCATGGCAAAAATAAAACATAAGTGAGACATGAGTCTCTTCATGCCTAAGAGAGTAGAAGCTCCAATAAAGAACTGACTCAGTCCAGGATGAAATTTCAATTAAATCCATCGTGGAAATGGAAAAGATTTCATTCATTTAACACAGCAGCCAAGAAATTGTCCACAACAAGGTTTGAAGTCATGTTATGACAGAATATTAGTTTTGGTAGACAATCTTTCTATTGCTGGTCGTAAAGCCTATACCGAAGGGGGTTGGTGATAGGAAGGGCATCTAATCAGAAAAAAACATCTCAAAAAGGAAAATGACATGAACAACCACAAAGATTGATGGTTTTTCTCTATTGCTCTGTGTATTAGACTCCAAAAGACTGAGACAAGTGGCAAGACACTATACTGAAACAGACAATCCCAATATACATAAAGAAACAAACATATAAGAAAAATATCGGAGGTCATACCTTTTCATAATCTTCATTCTGCAGTGCCGACTGCACACCATCAGTGCAAAATTTAAGGTCCAGCACATCTTCAACACGTTGGATAGAATCACTTACATGACTCTGAAAGTGAAAACAATGAAATACAAATCAAAAGTGCCAGTAAAATGCTGGGGTTAGTTCAATCAAAATATCCTTCTACTTTTAGAAAAAAACTAATTAAAAAAAAATCTATTTTGTAATGAAAAAGTTTCAGAACTAGCCAAGACCAAGGAGAGCTGCACCAAATAATTTAGAGCAGTTAATTTTGTGCTGATGTCATGTAAAAAGCATCCAGTACACTCTGCAAAGTGGTTGGCATTAAGAAGGGCATCTAGCTGCAGAAACTATGCCACAGCAGACAGAAGAGCTTGGAGGAGTCTTCTGACTTGCCAGTTCCTATCAAATCATCCAACTATACTAGCATGAAAAACAGACATTAAATAATGATCATCGTCATCATAAACATTGACAAAATCTTCAATTTTACAATAAATATCACTTCAACTCACCTTGGCTACATCCAGCTGTCTTACTTTGCTGCTTACATTTTCAGCTAAAGTTGATGTGAATGATATCATAGTAGAAAGTTGCTTGGCATCTGAGTCGAGAACATGTAAGTTAGGACTGAAATAGATCAGAAATTTAATTAAAGTTGTAACAAAAAAAATCATTATGTACCTAACACAGGCTTTATAGTTTCAATGGGACAAAAAATTAACAGCACTGAGAATTAACTAATTATGTAGCAGTAGTCAAGAATCAGCAACTATAATAGAGTTATATTAACTTCTAAAGGTATAAAATTCATTTTGTAAAAAAATACTTGCTGCTATTTATTTTGAGAGTCCAGCATGGAGAGAAGGATTTGAACTCAGAATCTTAGGCAATAAATAAAGTATCAAGCTTAGCTCTTTTATTTCTTTATTGCCCACAAGGGGCTAAACATAGACAAATAAGGACAGACAAAGGGATTAAGTCAATTACATTGATCCACAGTGCATGACTGGTACTTAATTTATCGACCCCGAAAGGATGAAAGGCAAAGTCGACCTCGGCGGAATTTGAACTCAGAACATAGCAGCAGACGAATTACCGCTAAGCATTTCGCCCAGCGTGCTAATGTTTCTGCCAGCTCGCCGCCTTATTATCACAGCATTGCATGTTGTTTAGTATCAAGAGCTACATTATCCAGTGTATACTTGCTTTTGTAAGACTAGTGTTGACAAGATAGTGTGATCTGAGAAAGATTTAGTTAATATTTGTAGTCCATTCACAAATAACATATAGGTTCCCTCACTGATCCTTAATATTATACATATCTTGAGTACAGTAATACTCCAGATATCTTAGTTCTTAATCATCTCCTTTGTAAGGCTCAGTGTCTCATTTCCTTCATAAGACATTGCCTTATGAAGGAGAAGACTAAGGACCAAGATATCTGGTGCATTGCTGTACTCAAGAAGACCCATCCACCACAGAATTGATATCAGTGCTGGTACCATATAAAAAGCAGTCATACTGATGCTATGAACACATAGAAAGCACTCAATACACTCTGTGGAGTGGTTGGCATTAGGAAGGGTATCCAGCCATAGAAACCATGTCAGAACAGACAATGAGGCCTAGTGCAGCCCCCAGCCTTACCAGCTCCAGTCAAATCATCCAACCCATGCCAGCATGGAAAACAAGCATTAAATGATAATGATGAAGATATAACAGAACAGGCATGGACTTGAAAGGACTAAGCCTTAGTTTTGTAAAAATTTATACCAATAAACTGACTAGAAACACTGATTCAGCATATATAATTAATACTGCAGGAAACAAATGATCAAAGACAACTGTAACTGAAAACCATAAAACAGGATTACATATAAAATATCCTTGCCTCAAAGATATGATTTTATTAAAACTGCATCTAACCAGATGCTTTAGTTTCAAACACAAGTTTAAATGGTTAGACTATTTAAAAGAATTAAAAGAGGTGGAACTCTGGTTTAGGCACTCCATATAACTCCTCTTAACTTTTATTTTGCAGAATTTTTAGAAACTTTTTGGGAATTTATGTTCTATACATGGTAAGTCATATGATTATGAAAAAGAAATTTGCTTTTAATTTTTTGACCCCCTTCACCCCATAAATCCTAAAAGTTTTACTCTTTTTCAAATTTTTTAAAAATCAGTATTTAAAGTATGGATAGTCTGAATTTTTTGTTTAAATCCCAGCAATGGACCATCTTTGGGTCCATCATCATTCTATTAAATGTGTTTATGGGGAGAAAAATATTGAAAAACATCAATACATGTCAAAGTGACAAAAAAATGAAGAATGTATCAGGTGGTGTGAGATTTATGAATAAGAACAGCTAAAACATCCTTAAATCACACAAAAATTTTTTTTTTTTTTGCATAATCATATGAATTCCCATATCATCATCATCATCATATGTAGAACACAAATTTGCAAAACTTTTCTGAAAATTCCAAAACATAAAAAAAGTTTATATCGGGTGCTTAAACCAGAATTCCATCTTAAGAGAAACAACATATAAATCTAACTCACAGCATTTTATGAAGAGCAAACATTTTATTCTCCAATAAAGACTGATGCTCTAACAGGCTGTTCAATTCTTCATTGACAATTTCCTGAAATGAAAAATAAAGACTTTATCATTATTAATTTAATATTTCACAGAACAAGGATTTTTTTCCTAAATATGCACTATTGAAAATAGGGTGTATCTAATATGCCTGTATGTCTTTTATGTGATTAAGTATAGTAATGGTTAAGAAATTAACATGCCTTGACATTAAAATCTTACTACACCACTAATCTTAATACTAGACACATTCTATCATTTAATGTAACTATATAAGCCATCTACTACCACTTCATGGCTAATAGATTATGTCAAAAACAAAAGAAACAGCCTAAAGCAAAGATAGATCACATTTAATATTTCTACCATTAATCTGTGTTCTCAGCTTAAACAAATGATATTGCCCTTCTAATAACCCAAACAGTGAAGGTTCAGAATGCATCCAGGGAACTAAATACTCCTATTACATCCCTGCCAATAGCTACTGGTGATTGAAGATCATCCTTATACACCTTTTCAAGCTTCAGATAACTACAACTCTGGCACCCAATCCAACAGGACTGGCATCAACACAGATAGGAGCTTTCAGTCAATTGTCAAAGTGTGATAATATTGTATGTAATGTTTTATGCACCATTTTAATTCCTGAATATTTTAGTTCTTGCTTATCCACCTTGGTGGCTGGTGACAAGTAAAAGGCAACTGTGTTGGTGACACAGAAAAGGCACCCATCTCAGTGACATGTAAAGGATACCCAGTAAACTCTTTAGAGTGATTGACATTAGAAAGGGCATCCAGCCATAGAAACCAAGTTGAAACAGATTGGAGCCTGGTGCAGCTCTCCAGTTTACCAGCTCTAGTCAAACCATCTAATCAATGCCAGCATGGAAAACAGATGCTAAATGATGATAATGATGACGACCACTTTTGTGTGTGTGTGTGTTTCCATAGTATATTGATCTAATGGCTAAATGTAGTAGGGAAAAAATCTTTTAGATGTTAAGTAATCCCTCTGAAAAGTTCTTGATTCAATTGCTGTAGTTAGATGCTTAAAGTAAATAACAGCACCAAACATACCTCATAGGTTTAACTTCCAGTATTGAGACAAGCCAAAATATCTTGTTTCACAACCAGAGATGCATTTCTGGCCATTTAATGTCAATAAAATAAATATCAGTTGAGCACTGGGATCAATGTAATCAACTTCCCCCTCCTCCAAAATTACTGGCCTTGTGCCAAAATTTGGAACCAATATAATGTGAAACTATACTGCTGAGAGCCACAGACCAAATCTGCAGCTAGTGCAATGTCCCATCCAGACCTAGAGTAACGTGGTGGTGGGACAATGCTGTAGACAGGGCCATTAGAGCAAAGAAACAAGCCTGGAAGAGTGGGGATAACAGGGAACTGTATCAGCCAGAAGTGGTGCTAGGAGACAAGTATATCTAGTTAAGGGAGAAGCAGAAAAGAAGTTTGCCTATGTTCAGTGACATGAGCACCAAAGAACTAAAGTGTTTCGGATAGCAAGACAGTGTGTGAGAGAAAAATGTGATGGATGTCATAGGAGAGAAATATGTCTGCATGGATGAAGGTGAACTTGCATTTAATGATTCTACGAAGAAAGAGGCTTGGGAATGCCATTATGAAAGACTTCTAGATGTGGAGAATGAATGGGAGGAGGAGAGCCTGCCAAATGTTGACCAAATTGAAGGGACCAGCTACCCAAATCAGTACCAAATGTTGACCCAATTAAGGGACCAGCTACTCAAATCGACAGTACCTTGGTAGATAAAGCAATTAAGGATATGAAGACAGGGAAAGCCCCCAGCCCATCAGGAATCACTATTGAAATGCTTAAAATATCTGGCAGTGTGGTTATGGTCTAGTCACCCATATTGTAAATCAAGTGGTTCACAAAGGAGTCATACCCAATGACTGGTGTAACAGCACCATTGTCAACTGCTACAAAGGTAAAGGTGATGCCTTAGAAAGAAATGATTAGAGGTATCAAACTGTTGGATCAGATGATGAAAGTTACAGAGAGGGTCATGGCCCAACTAATTAGGGAGAGAGTTAGTTTAGATGAGATGCAGTTTGGTTTTGTTCTTATAGCTGAACCACTACCAGAACTAGAGAAGTTCCAGGTATGGAAACAAGGTCTAGAATCAAAGGGCCTTAAAGTTAACCTAGCACAAACTAAAGTCTTTGTAAGTAGAAAGGCAGACAAATCACAAATCCCTTCAGGTCAATGGCCCTGCTCGATCTTTAGAAAAGGCATAGTTAGAAACTCCATAAGATGTACCCAGTGTAAGCTTTGGACACAAAAGAGGTGTAGCAATATCAAGGTTAACAGGGAAAATAGCTTTTGTGTGTGAAAGATGCACAGGTACAATAAACACTGAAAATGTACAGAAAATAGAGTCCAGTGGAGTAAGCTAGAGGTAGTAGATAGCTTCCGTTATCTAGGTGACCAAGTCAGTAGCAGAGGTAGATGCTCCAAGAGCATAGCTGTGAGAATAAGATTAGGCTGGGCAAAGTTCAGATAGCTCCTACCTCTGCTGGCGACAAAGGGCCTCTCTCTCAAAGTGAAAGGCAGATTGTATGATACCTGTATGCAAACAGCTATGCTGCATGCACAGCAGTGAAACATGGACTGTAACAGCTGAGGTTATGCATAGGCTTGAAAGAAATGAAGCCAGTATGCTTCGCCCGATGTGCAATGTCAGTGTACATGTTCAAGAAAGTGTAAGCATCTTGAGAGAAAAGTTGGGCATAAGAGGCATCAAATGTAGTATGTAAGAGAGACGAATGTGATGGTATGGTCATGTGATGTAGATGGACGAGGACAGCTGTGTAAAGAAGTGCTGATCTCTAACTGTGGAGGGAACTTGTGGTAGAGGTAGATCCAAGAAGACATGGGACAAGATGGTGAAGCAGGATCTTTGAATTTTGGGCCTCACAGAAGCAATGACTAGTGACCGAGACCTTTAGTGATATGCTGTGCCAAGTGAAATCATTGTCATGGTTGATGCTGGAATCACGTAACTGGCACATAAAAGCACCTTTCAAATGTTGGGCCTCACAGAAGTAAAGTGGCTGAGCTCCTTTTGAGTGTTGGTCCTCCTGGAGGCAATGACCGAGACCTTTGGCATCATGTCGTGCTTGAGAAGACCCATCAAACCAAGTAAAATTGCACTCATGGCAGATACTGGTGTCACGCAAATGGCACCCATGCCCATGGCATGTAAAAGCATCCATTACACTCTTGGAGTGGTTGGTGTTAGGAAGGGCATCCAGCCATAGAAATCATGCCAAATCAGACTGGAGTCTGGTACAGCCTTCCAGCTTGCCAGCCCTGTTAAACTGTCCTACCCATGCTAACATGGACAACAGATGCTAAATGATGATGATGATGATGTCTACAACAGCAAGCTGGCAGAATTGTTAGCGAGCTGGATGAAATACTTAGTGATATTTTGCCCATCACTATGTTCCGAATTCAAATTCCACAGAAGTCAACTTTGCCTTTCATCCTTTCAGTATCAATAAATTAAGTACCAGTGAAACACTGTAATCAACTAGTCCCCTCTCCCCAAATTTCAGGCCTAGTGCCTTCAGTAGAAAGGATTATTATACAAGGACATTAAACACTGATTTAGTGTCATATTTAGGTCTGTTTTTATATGCCATACAGTAGAATATCAACTGCAACATTACTCATGTTTGGTTCAGATTTGAAAAACTGTAAATGATTTCCTGAAATTTTCCAAATGACACAGTAAGTCCTTTGCACTGGCATAAGTTACTTTGCAATCATTTAATGTATCTTTTACTCATTTCAGTCATTGGACTGTTGACATGCCAGGGCATTGTCTTGGAAGAGTTTAGTCAAGCAAATCACCCCCAGTAATTATTTTTAAAGTCTGGTACTCATTTTATTGTTCTCTTTTGTTGAACTGCTAAGTTAGGGAGATCTAAAGCAAATGAACAGTAGTTGTCATGTGATGGTTGTGGGAGGAACAAACACAAAACATACATATATATGTATGAATGACTTGTATGTATGTATGATAAACTTCGACAGTTTCCATCGACCAAACTCATCTACAAGGTATTGGTCAAACTAGAGTAGAAGACACTTGTCTAAGATGCTGCACAATGGGATTGATCCTGAAACCACTTGGTTGCAAAGTGAGCTTCTGAACCGTTCAGCCATGCCTGTAATAAATTTTATGAAGAGTGTTCCTCTCTAATACATGATAGAATCATTCCTTTTCTGCTGTCATCTATTGCAGTTCTAGTGTACTGAGGCAATTCTTCCAAAAATGTGCCATTGAAGTAGGCAAAGTTGTAATAATAAGTGTTGAGAGTATTGGGATATCATTCATCACCATTATAATACATCCAGAAATATGTTTATTTAAAGTCTATGTAATTTGTCTGTCAGGTATTTATTCAAAACAAGGCTATAGTTATAAATGGTCTATACCTCCAAAAATCTTCTGCTAAATAGCACAGAACACTTGACCATTGGGTTGATATGGTAAGCATGTAAATTATGTGAAACATGCAATGCTAGCATGTGAACATCATGATGTTGATGTACCTATCTTATTACCTATTGCTGATCTTAATGTTGTGAAGACACATGCCTTAGTGGTTAGGGGCATTCACCTCATAATCATAAGGCCATGTGTTTGATTACAAGTGACACATTGTGTCCTCGAGTAAGATGCTTTATTTCATGTTGCTCCAGTGCACTCAGCAGGCAAAAATGAGTAGTACTTGTATTTCAAAGGACAAGCTTTGTCACATACTGTGTCACGCTGAATCTCCCTGAGAACTATGTCAACAGCACACATATCTGTGAAGTGCAAGGCCACTTTCACGTTAATTTCACAAGCAGGCTGTTTCATTGATTGGATCAACTGGAGCCCATGTTGTCATAACCAACAGAGTGAGTGCCAGATCACAATGTCAGTTAAACTGAGCACAAATATCTAAGTTATAGTTGTTGTAACAAGAATATTACGATTGAATAAGTTCTTTCAAGCATGACAGATCTGACTGGGATGGCAAAGATGTTACTTTCTGTGGTAGATAAGTCTACCTGTCTTGATAGGCAGATCTGCCGAACTATCACATAATTGTTTTTATATCATATACGAGTCTATTAGGAAGGAGGTTTAAAAAGTTCAATATCCCACCCACCCCGCCCCCTGATGGTAACATCATTAAAACCAGACAGAACAAACAATCTAATACATTTGGTGAGTAAAGAAACTTAATAGCAATACCACTGACTTTAACACAGCTTGTTTTAAATAATAGGTGTAGCTACAGCTGTATGGTTAAGAAACTCGCTTTGCAACGGAGTGGTTTCGGATTCAGCCCCACTGCAGTGTCTTCTACTACAGCCCTGGGCCGACCAGTGCCTTGTAAGTGAATTTGGTGAACGGAAATTGTGTAGAAGCCCATCGTGTATGCGTGTGTGTGTTTGTCCCTTCACTGCTTGACACCTAATTTTGGTTTGTTTACATCCCCGTAACTTAGCGGTTCGGCATAAAAGACAGATAGAATAAGTACCAGACTTTTTTTTAAAATAAGTACCCGGGATCGATTTGTCCAACGACTGAAACTAGTACAACATAAATGATAGATAATAACCCAACAGTCCATAACATTTCATTTTCATTCTACAATTACAAATAAATAACAAGGAAATAATATGAATTTTTTTTAAAGTTATAAAAAGACGATTATACAGTATTTTTGATTTGTGAAATGTTTATGTGTGAACAGCAGATAACTGAAATAAATACTTCGTATTAATTTTCTGTTTGTCCCGTTTTCGAGACACTATGCATTAATGGGTTAATTGAAGACATGGTGGGAATAAAACAGACACAGGCTCTTATGATGGAGTCCTATTAAAGTTTTCTGGTCTTTCCCGGTTAATTAAAGTACCAGTAGTATATAAAACAAAATTATAAAATTGACCATGGTAAACGTGTTACGTCCGAACATGCTTCGTTAAAGACAGATTATCGAGGAATGACATGGGATAATTACTCTTAATAAACGTATTCTGGAAGATTTTGATACTGTTCAACAGAAAAATATTTATTGATCATAAACATTTTATTATATTGCACAGAAAATAAATCAGAGGTTTGTAATATCCGGTGTTATGTATAGGGAAAGAAACATTAAATAAAAAAATTAATAATAATAAAGAAGAAAAGCTTAACAAAGGTGAGAGGTAAATTGACCGTGAAAAAAAAATGATTAAAAGTATAAATAGAAATAATGAAATAGGTGCAATCTTTTACAATATCTGAAACTATTTGTTTATATATTTATAAAGACATCATCTGTAAATGTATGTTGAGGTTAAAACTACTTCTGTCTTGGTTGAAATCGGGTGGTTTATTACTGTAACTTTACATCATTACTGGTCATAATGATGTAAACAAACAATTCTTCAAACTTTAATACTTTTGTATTTGAATTTATGTAAGTTGCATTACACATTGACGTGTAAAATAGTAACGTAAGGTGTATTATTTTAGGTTAACCAAAGCAGAGATAGCTGGTGACTAGACTTTCAATAAATTATGTCAGTGTTTATGTATACACAAATGTACGCGTAAGACACTAGTGGAAATTAAATGTACAACTCGTCAACTGACAACCAATTAATCCTTTATTAAACATAGACTACATACTAATGACAGAAACATTCACGATGTCATCAACTAACAAATACAGGTAAGTCATATATGTTGCTAAGGTAATTTTTACATGTGCACTGTTTCAATTATCGAATCACCTAATTGTCAATTGTACATATATATTATATGTAATCTGGCATACATCAAAACAAACATAGATATGGATGCAAACAGGATTATTTTACTAACCTCTTCATGACAAAGTCTATCCAAAGCTTCTTTCATCTTGTCTATATCTGTTAATTTGTCAGCCGCCTCTAAAATATCAGAGGACGTGGCATCATCTTTCGAACCCGCCATGTTGAGTTATGCTAAGGTTTATAGGACTTTGAATAGTAGTTATCTCCCTTCCAAGACACACCTCTAACCTGTAGAGGGAAATGGTCGAGAGGATTTAACCTAGTTTGTGGGGGGGAAATAGATATAATTTGTTGGTAAATGCTTTTTAACCTTTTAAACTTATATTCCTAGAATAACTTCAACCTTATAATCTAAAACAATGGTATAATTTTGAGGATTAACAGATCCTAAATAAATTTCCCCGTACATTTGTTTTAATTCTTTTATGTAAATTATAGATTTCCCTGTATTATCAAACCACTCGAATCTGGTATCTGAAGTGTTAAGCAAATGAGTTGTATAATGGTTCCCAAAGTAGAAGATGTTAATTTGTCAGTAAGAAAAGGAGAGAAGTAGCGTTTCATGTAGTGTCCAACCTCTGTCCTAGAGAGGAACTGAATTCAACTTTGTAAATGAAGAAAGCACTCATCAAATCTGCAGTATAACTGATGCATGCGATAGTTACTTATACTAACAACTAATATGCAGGACATCATTAAAACTTGGTGGACTCATTCAGTTATGCGTAAATCTTTGCAACAACTACATTGGATTGTCAAAGGCAGATAAGAACAGCAAAACTCTCAGTGACAGTTATTGGCACACTCCATCTTCTGCATGACTGAAAATTAAGTTGAACAGGATTTTTATTCCTAATGACAACTGAAAATCTAAATGTGCCATAAATTAATATACACTATACATAGGTCTAAAATAAATCAAAATTTGATATGAAAGAATTTTTTCTCCAGAATGAAAAAAGATGTAGTGGATTTTGCATACATGAAGTGGATTCTATCCACCATAGCCAAATTTAAATTAACACAGCAACAGAACTCCCCCCCCCCCACAGTGGAACAATGGTTTTTCTCTGACAGAAGTTTTACATTTTCCAGATGTCTTTAGCTAAGCCGAAATAGTGTCTTTACCACTTGACCCTTTCTAACCTCATCTACTTCACCAAAAGCTAGAATAGAGATAACAAGATTACCAACTAAATCTATTGTTCTCAATGATATATCTATCCTTCTAGATAATTATAAAAGCAAGAACATCCCAAGCAAAAATCTGTCAGTCTGTGACGACTCAACAAGTTAGTCACTTCAGTGACAATGAAGTCTGGCTGACCAACCTTGGTCAGAGGGAGAAATGAAGTTTACTGTCAGCAACTGTGAGACAACATTCCACACCCTACAACCCTCACTAGGCCTAATTCTGTTCTCTTACAACATCATTCTATCTCTCTCTGTAATTACTACTAAGCAATGAAGAGGACACAAACACAAACTTTACTTCGCATGCTTTTGGATTTATCATAACCTGCCCATCGAGGCAAGGTATTGCAATGTAACGGTAAACAAATATTTCCTTAAAACTTCATGCATTGTCCATCTTTCACATCCTACACATGCAATTATAACAACAAATTTTTATTGTTACAACTGCTGACTCTAACATTTCATAATGTTGTTTATAAATCAATTTCTCCCACTACAGATATATATGTACATTGTCAAATAAATATGAATTAACAAGAAGATCAAGATGAGTAAAGAATGAATCAAACTGCAATTTTAATATGTATACTTTCTCAGTCCTTTAATAAAACCAATGAGCTGAAATATTCACTGTAGAAATGAAACAAAGCAAATATGAATGTCTCTAAGAAATAATTATGTTTGAGTCTATATCAGTCATTCTCAACTAGGAGCTATAATGACCCTAGGGGTCATTATACACCTAAATGCACAAAATATTTCAATAATTTTTAATCCAATTCCTAATAATATTCAATAATAAAAATATAATAGGATTTCTAAAATATCGATTGGTTATGAGGGCCCACTTGAGTAAAACAGGAATAAAAAGGAGTCCATAGGTAAAAAATGGTTGAGAAACACTGAGCTAAATAGTACTGAAAAGGAACTGTGTGAAAAATGTCCATCATGAATCTTGTCCAATTATTGTATAGTGTTATACACTATAGAATGGCTTATCCACATTCTAAAGTGCATCATAGTTTAACAAATTGCTCGTTTAATTGTTCCTTTGTATCATCTATTATTAATTGAGAGCTATACCAACAAAAGTTGTTTAGTTATGTTATTAATTTCTAATATCTGAAGAATACGTAAGATAGCAAGCTGGCAGATCATTAACATGCTGGTCAAAAATACTTAGCAACATGTCTTTAGATTTTGAGTTCAAATTCTGGCCAAGGTCAACTTTGCCTTTCATCCTTTTGGGGCTCAATAACATAAGTACCAGTTGAACACTGGGGATGGCTTTGTACCAAAATTTGGAACCAATATCTGAAGAAATGTGTGTAGAACGACCGTGCGAAGGAGAGATGACGAATGAATGACTCCTTTTAATACACCGCACAGTCGCTTACAATAAAAGCAAAAATGGATAAATGAGTATGAGTGCTAGAAGGAAAAGAAAGATGACACAACCGTAGAATGTTAAGAGAAAGGTTTTATTTAAGTACATATATAATAATAATAATAATAATAATAGACAGGCCATCATGCATACATAAAATGTATGTGTGTACAAACAAGGGTGTATGTGTGTGAGATAAAATACAGAGCATAGAAAGCGTCTGTAACAGAACATTAGAAGTTCAGACACAATGAAGATAAATACCAGTTCGTAGTAAGGCACACAATAGTTGAAGTGTTGTAACAAGAAGTTGTGGCTACAATTCAGCACCGGTTAAAGCACGTCATGTAAATGGTTGTGGCTACTATGCAGAGCCAGTTACTTGATACAGGTTGTACTTTCTGTTAACCACGGTGAAGTCATTCACAAACAGTGAGGAGTTGACCTGAGCGAATGTTGCGGTGTACATAGAGATGTAGTTAGCATTGTTAAGATGAAGGCGACAGAGATGGAGGTCCTGAATACTGCTGGTGTTGTCTGTCACTGGAACTGGCTGTGTGCTCTGTGGTCAGTGGTTAGACCTTAGAAGGTCTAGAACCAAAGACAAAATACAGTTTTTGTAACTAGCTTTCATAGAGACTAGGAGGCTCCAATGGAGATTTAGAAGACTGTGTCACGGGACCTTATCAGAAGGCTGTGATTGGTTGGGTTGCACATTGGCGCGTAATAGAGCAAGAGACAAATTGCGCCAATACCAACCAATCAGAGTAGTGGACACAACAGTGTCCAAGCGGCCAAAGACTAGCTGTTATCTGCTATGTCCATATTTATGTTATATATAACAGAGAGAGAGAATTTCACTAAGTGTATGCTATGTCATTGATTGGTTGAAATTACCAAAATACGGCAACTTTAACATGAAATAACTTTGTAAATATAAAGTTTTCTCAAAAGCGCTAAGAGTAAAAGATGTTTTATGACACATTCTACCAGTATACAAAGTTTGAAAGTGTTTAGTTACAAAAAATTATTTTCTAAATCTGCTGGTCAAAAGGTAAAGAGCCCAAAGTTCTTTTTTAATCTAAAATATACTCTCCTTCATTTTCTACAATGCTCTTCCATCTATTTGTTAGACTTACAAGGCTCCTCTTCCAAAATTCACTTATCCACAAAAAGTACTCTTCCAGTACTGTTCTGACCTTGTCTACACAATTCATATTTATTTCATCTAAATGATTTTGAAGACTGTGGAATAAATGATAATTAGATGGAGCAATGTCCACCGAAAATGGTTGGTGGAGCATCATTTCCCATTCAAACTGCTCCAGCCTTTGGAATGTCATCTTTGCTGTATGTGGCTGAACATTATCCTGATGAAAGAACACTTTTTGTCTTGAAACTAAAAATGATCGTTTTTCTTCTAGCACTGACTTAAGCTGCTCAAGCTGCTTACAGTAGATCTTCTTTGTTATTGTTTGGTTTGGGTTTAAAAGTTCAAAGTGGACTAAACTTTTTATATCCCATCAAACTGATAACAACACCTTACATGGGTGAAGACCTTCTTTGGCCTGGGATGCTGGTGATTCTCCTTTCCCTACCCACTGTCTTGGGCATTTGACATTTGTATAGAGAACCCATTTCTCATCATTAGTCATTATTTGGTTTAAAAAAGGTTCATTTGTGAGATGTGACAGCAAAGAAGAGTACATATTCACTCTCTGCACGCAATTAGTTTGTGAGGAACCCATTGACACAATTTGCTGACTTTCCTGATGGAGCACAGGTGTTAATGAATGACCAAATCCAAGCTTCTTTGCAATTTTCTCAACAGTTACGATGGGATTTTGTTCCACCAGGATTTGCAGGATGTTCTTGTTGAGCTCTACTGGTCTTCCAGGGCATGGCTCATCTAGGCTGTAGTTTCTGGCTTGGACTTTCTGGAACCACCATTGACACTGGCTTACACTTATTGTCTGATCTCCATATACTGCATTAATATTCCTCGCACTTTCTGTTGCATTGTTGCCTTTATTGAAATCATAAAGCAAAATATGCCAAATATGCTCCTTTGTCACTTCCATTATAGCTTTGAAAAAATCGAACCGTACTCTTCAAAATTTGCACTAAGAATAAGTACAAGGTAAAATTACTATTGCTTTTATAGCAAGTTGATGCAGGTAGTTTATCCCATCCCCCTCCGACTTTTAATTCATGCAATTGAAAAAAACCCCACATTATTTATGGGATGACCCAATATATATTTATATATATATATATTATATATATATATATATATATATATATATATATATATATATACATACACACACACACACATACATTTGATGTATGTTTCCATGAATCAAATATGCTTACAAGGCCTCGGTTGGCTCAAGGCTATGGCAGAAGTCCAAGGTGCAACCCAGTGGAACTGAACCTGGAACCATATGGTTGGGAAGCAAACTTCTTACTAAACATCCTTGCTTCCGACTGTATATGTTTATAGATTTCCATTTTTTCCTGACTTACGTATTCTTAGATGGCAATATATATATAGTGGGAATTTACAAAAAAAAACAACAACAAAAGACGAAGATGGGTGTGCAAACAACAAACAGATGTATTAGTTTACACACACACAAGGACTAATCTCTAACTGTGGAGGGAACCTGTGGTAGGAGTAGACTCAGGAAGTCATGGGACAAAGTGGTGAAGCATGATCTTCATTTGAACACATGAAGGCGATGACATGCTACCAAGACCACACGAACACACGAAGGCAATGACAAGTTACTGAAACCTTTGGCGATATGCCATGCTGGAGAAGACCCATCAACCCAAGTGAAATTGTAGTCATGGCCGATGCCAGTGTCATGTAACTGGCATGTATAAAGCACTCTTTAAACATTGGGCCTCATGGAGGCAATGATAAGTGACCAAGACCTCTGGCAATATTCTGCGCTTGAGAAGACCCACCAAGCCAAGTGAAATTGCAGTCGTGGCCGATGCTGGTGTCACATAACTGGTACCCATGCTGGTGGCATGTAAAATGCACCCGTTACATTCTTGGAGTGGTTGGCATTAGGAAGGGCATCCAGCCATAGAAACCATGCCAAATTAGACTGAAACCTAGTGTAGCCCTAAAGCTTACCAGTTTCATTCAAACCATCTAACCCATGCCAGCATATAAAGCAGAAGTTAAATGGTGATGATGATGATATTTATAGGCAAGGCTGTGTGGTTAAGACATTTGCTTCCCTAAGTATGTTTGGAGGTTTAGTCACACTGTGTAGCACCTTGGGCAAGTGTCAGGCATATTAAGGCCAGAGCTTAAACAACAAACATATCACTCACTACCTTAAGCCTTCTCATAGCAAATCACCTGAGACTGCCCCTTGTTGTTTGACACCAACTTCCTGTTTAAAAGTGATTTAGAATCTCACATAACATTTTGTGTTAATTCATGGTCCAAAAATCAGTTTAATAATGACAAATGTATTTTATTAAATTCTTCATTATTTTCAAAATTTATTGAAAGAAAGGTGGTGCATTTCAAGAGAAATATGGTAACAAAAGGGTTCGACTATTCTATGAGACATCTTATATGACATTCAAGTTCAAAGTTGTGGAAACTTTGTCAAACATTCTCAAATATTTCCATAACCAAGCCTTCAGAAGAATAGGGAGTAAATGACAGATTATACAAATTATACAAGTGAATAGATGCACCTTTTACATTTTGGGTATTTTTACCTTTTGACCTACAGATTTTAAAAATAATTTTTTGTAACTAAACACTTTCAAACTTTGAACACTGGTAGAATGTGTCATATAAAACATCTTTTACTCTTAGCATTTTTGAGAAAAACTTATATTTACGAAGTTATTTCACGTTAAAGTTCTCATTCAACCAATCAATGACATGTATTCAGCCGAATAAAATTACTGCTGTTGTTTGTCAACAAGAACTTCCAGCGGTGTGTATTTCGTTTGTCACTGTTATTTATGACAACCTAACCCTAACCCTAAAACCCTAACTCTAACCATAAAACCCCAACCCTAAAACCTTAAAACCAGTACAAACGCACGAACGATGTCATAAATAACTGACAAACGAAAAATACACCGCTGATAGTTGTTGACAAACAACGTCAGTAATTTTATTCAGCTGAATACACGTCATTGATTGGTTGAAATTACCGAAATACGAGAACTTTAACGTGAAATAACTTCATAAATATAAGTTTTTCTCAAAAATGCTAAGAGTAAAAGATGTTTTATATGACACATTCTACCAGTGTCCGAAGTTTGAAAGTTTAGTTACAAAAAATTATTTTTTAAATCTGTAGGTCAAAAGGTAAAGATCCGAAGATAGCATGAAATATTTCCAAGAACCATCAAGAACTCAATGTCACAAAGAAAACCTTTTACTCAAAATACTTCTTAGGACATGGGAACCATTAGTGTAAATAAACATTTAACCCATTCATTCCTAACAATATTCTCTTGTAATAACATTGAGGACTGCATTAATTGCTTTTGTTTTTTAATACAATTTCTTGGGGCATGGCAACGAGCTGGCAGAATTGATAGCACGCCAGCATTTCGTCAAACTTTGCATTTCGAGTTTGAATTCCGCTGAGGTCAACTTTGCCTTTCATACTTTTGGGGTCGATACAATAAGTACCAGTGAAACACTGAGGTTGATGTAATCGACTATACCCCTTCCACAAAACTGCTGGCTTTGTATCAAAATTTGAAGCCAATATAATTTCTTACGGTTAAGACAGCGAACAGACAGAATCATAAGTGCTTTTCGGTATTTCGTCCGACTTAAAACTATCTGAGTTTAAATTCCACTGAAGTTGACGTTGCCTTTCAAACCTTTGAGATTGATAAATTAAGTACTAGTTGAGCACGGCGATCTTTTCCTTTTGAACGGCAGTTTTCAACACAATTTCTAGTTAACTAAACACTTTTAAACTTCATATACTGGTAGAATGTGTCAAAATAAAACATTTTTTTCTCTTGGCTTTTTTGAGAAAATTGTAATTTGTAAGTTTAACGTAGTTTAATTTTTTGAATTTTAACCAATCAATTGCCTCTAGTGAGCTAAAATCATTTGCTGCGTCTAAAACTGAGACAACATCCTGTCACTAACCCTCACCCTCACCTAAATTTTAGCCTTTCGGTTTTTTTTTCTTAATTGTTAAATTAATTTAATTGTTACACGTGTGTCTAAAATTATTCGTTTTGTTTTTGTTTTTGCTTTCGTTATGTATATGTACGGAAAGCGTGTGTATAAAATTATAGAATTATTTTGTTTGTTAATTGTTTAAATTATTTTCCATTGCTTTCGTTTTTTTTCTTAATTGTTATCCTTAAATTAATTTAACAATTAAGAAAAAAAAAAACGAATGACTAAAACGAAAACAAAACTCAAAACAGAAACAAAACGAATAATTTTAGACACACGCGTAACAATTAAATTAATTTAACAATTAAGAAAAAAAAAAACGAAAGGCTAAAATTTAGGGTTAGGGTTAGGGTTAGTGACAGGATGTTGACTCAGTTTTAGACGCAGCAAATGATTTTAGCTCACTAGAGGCAATTGATTGGTTAAAATTCGAAAAATTAAACTACGTTAAACTTACAAATTACAATTTTCTCAAGAAAGCCAAGAGAAAAAATGTTTTATTTGACACATTCTACCAGTATACGAAGTTTAAAAGTGTTTAGTTAACTAGAAATTGTGTTGAAAACTGCCGTTCAAAAAGAAAAGATCCTAGCACGGCGGTCAATGTAATCGATTTACTTCCTCCCCCGAAATTGCTGGGATAGTGTCAAAATTTAAAACCAATTTAATTTCTTTGGGTAATATTTAACTAACGTCCTAATATTAGTGCCATGTTTTGTATTTCATCAGAATTTCAACTTTTTACGCAACCTCTATAAAATCACTCGATCTGTTAGAAAGAGCAACCAAATCTCCCTCAACACCTTATGAAAAGAGATTGAATAAAGTTTTGCTAGTTACATCTGAAAAGACAGGCGGGACATGACTGGAGCGACTTAGAATATAGGTCTATTCAAACAAAGCTAGCTCCAGTTTTCAGTTTATAATTGAATTTTATTTGGAGTTGCGCTTTATATTAGTTCCTGGTTATTTTTGAATTGAAAAAGACGACTTAAATTAGTTTAATAAGGATTTGCATGGAAACTCAAATGCATTCAGAAGGAATGATGCATTTATAACAATTGGCCGATCACATTGATCATACATAATTATTTTTCGAAGGAGACTCAAAGAAATCAAATATGTATTCGCGCCATGAAAAAGGGGAGTTAAGCTGCTTGTCACTCTTCATTGTTTGAAAATTGCATATTTTCCCGGATATATCAATCCAATGTATCAAAATTATTCAAATAATCTGTTAAAATCCTCTAATTGTTTTTATGGTATCATATTTTAATTTACCCCATGAATAGCATTGTTATCTAACAAGGTAAGAGGACTTATTTTGTCTTAATTTTGCATCCTTTGTCTATCTTAAAACTGTAATTGCCGGTTGTATATGCATACAACCATTTTTTCTAACATGGTCGTTGAAAGCATGATACGTAAACTGATCAACTATATACTATATTATGAAACTATATAACAACTGCAGCTTTAAATTGTTTTTAATGAATAACAAAAAAATTATCTTGATACATACGTTAATAATTGTCAAGTGCTTAATATTTTGCATCAATACTATCGTATTGATTACGTGTTACATCCAATAGTATATGAATCTCGGTTAAATAAGCTCATTTTTGTATATAGAATAAATTTTAATGCTTAATTATTTGTTTCATTTTCAAAGTTATGCATTTCACGTATACAGATGTTAATCATAAATAGAGAATACACGTACAATGACACAGACATTAATTCCGGCATCTAAACACAAACAAAATATAGAGGAAGGTGAAGCACATTATTAGCACATGGCCAGACACACTTTTATTTACATCAATAGTTCTTGTAATGTGACTTCAGTATCTCCGATTATTTGCAATCGTGATCGATTTTCTTTTGCAACTTTTGAAGCATTTTCTGGTAATTTGAAAAACTGTCTTTCCATAAGTGAATATTAAAGACCAACATATATGTTGTTATGGTAATGAGAAATGCTTGTTTCTTTGTTTATCAGTTAAATTGGCTGTGGCTCAATTTGCTAGATGGATCGTTCGCTATGTTATTTAACAAATTACTGTCCATGGAAAGAGTAAAAATGAAATTATCACAGCACTCCTGTTTATGAATACGAACCGCATTATTCTATTGTTTATCATGATGTGCTTAATTCGTCGTTAAAATTAGTAACAACGAAAGGGCATTCTTTCATATTTTATATAGAAGACGATTGGATCGATTAAAAGTTTTTCTTACAAAATTAGCTATACTCCGAGAGAAAATAATTCATCATCATCATCGATTGCACCACTTCACAATTCGAAATTGCATAGCTTGATTCCACGATTCCACTCCGCACTGCATACTAAGATGAATAGTGCCCTTGTCCATTCTGAAAGCACGGGAATATGTTGATCGAATTGCTGCATTTTCTGGTCTAGCTAGAAAATATGTTCAAAATATTCAGGTTGTGTCTATGGGATTCTTTCGTTTTCCTATCATAGATTTGTGATTGAGATATTGTGAACTTAACGTTTAATACATTCTGCCGATGTTGTGATTTGCGAACTAGCGGAGACAACGTAGGGCCGAAAGGATCCTTTGGTTCGAAGATATGACAACTTCGTTAGTGCTGGTGACAATGAAATGCACCCAGTAAACGTTGTAGAGTGGTTGGTTTTAGGCAGGGCGTCCAACCGTAGAAACCAGCCCAAAGTGAAACGCACGAGCGTAACGTGGCCCTCCGAACTGTCCGGTTCGTACCAGTACGTAAAACAAACGTAAAATGGCGATGATCTACCATCATCCGTGTTTTTTTTCTTCTATTGTTACTGACTGTTTTCATTTATTGTTGCATTGCACTATATTTCTGTATCTACTTGTGTTTGTGTTGATTAGTTAATATAGTCTGATGTCAAATAAAGCCTTGGTCTTGTGAATGAAATTTGGTAGATGGAAATTGTAATACCAGTCGATACCGTTTCTGTTTTTGAGTGGTAGAACACACCATTCACTTAGCCACTAAGTGCTTTAAATCGAGTCCACTTTATTGCAAACATCTGAGGATAACATTCTTTCCATCCACCAGTCACAGAAGACCTGAAAAAGATTGCCTTTCCTGCTCTGACGTAGGGGAAAAACGGAAAAAAAAAAAAATTACCTACTGATATGCCTAAATTGTCATTTCCCATTCTCTTTGGGTCATAACGTCCTGTTTCCATGTTTGCATGAATCAAATGGAATTTGTTGAAGCAGATTTTATTTGGGTGGATGCCCTTCCTGTTGCCAACCTTCATCTATATCCATAGCTAGACATACTTTTCACAGAAGACTGGAAATGAACAACCTTGTTTGTAGGATAATTACACTAGCTTGCAACCATCCTATGATGTCTGGACAATGGTACACAACCACAGAAACACACATACATGCACATGTATACACATACATATACACATAATTTACTACTCTCAGTTTCTGACTACCTCATCCCTTTACAAGGCTTTAGTCAATTTGAAGCTATAGTGGTGTACCCAAGACCACACAATTGGCAAGCAAGCTTCTTAACCACACAGCCATATCTTCGATGCAGAACAATGAAAATCCAAAGAGTAATGTATCTTTTCATTCTTAATATGTTCTGCCAGATTCAAATGTAAATATTTGATTGCTGTTGTTTTTTGTGATCAGGGAACACCTCCCTTTAGACGGTGCATGTTTGTAACAAGCAATTCATTGGTTCAACCCTTTAGCATCCGGATTACTGTGTCAAATGTAATGTTTATCTATTCACACCATTTTCAATTAGTTATGCGTCATCTTGTAGCATTGGCATTTGATGATGTGATTGCTTATTTTTAGAATGACATTGCAGGATATGTGTGAGAAGCTAGATCTGGCTAGTTTGAACATACAACAGGTAGAATATTTGGGATGGATATGGCCAGCTTAAAAGCTAATGGGGCTAATGGTTTAAGGGGACTTAGAGATACTGGTGTTTTGACCTTACTGTGTGTCTCCTCAGTCAAATTTATCTTGCCAGATTGATGAATCTAATGAGCACAAGCTTTTGTTTATAGAGCTCAGCAAACAAATTATTTACTGATATGTGCTCTTGTCTGCCAAACAGATAATCATTTATGAGGTGCACTCCTAGCAGCAAGAATTCAAACAATAGTAGGGCAGCTTTGTCTGAGGAGACAAACAAGGGCAAAACATCACTGTCTCAAAGTGTACTTGCACTTGTTATATTGTTACATGCATGTTATAAACACACATTATCTAAAGGAAGGTATGATTTCTTTTATAAACAACAGCAATCAGATATTAACACTCAGATCTGTCAGAATATATATATTAAGAATGTGGTTGTGTGGTAAGAAGATTGCTTCCCAACCCCGTAGTTCCAGATTCGGTTCCACTGTGTGGCACCTTGGGCAGGTGTCTTCTACTATAGCCTCAGGCCAACCAAAGCCTTGTGAGTGGATTTGGTAGATGGAAACTGAAAGAAGCCTGTTGTATATCTGTGTATGTGTCATTGTGTCTGTTTGCCCCTCCCTCGTCACCTCTTGACAACAGGTGTTGGCATGTTTACGTCCCTGTAACTTAACAGTTTGGCAAGAGAGATTAACAGAATAAGTACCAGGTTTTAAAAAAAGTGTTCTAGGGTTGATTCATTCAACTTAAGATTCTTCAAGGTGGTGTCCAGAATGGCCACAGTCTAATGACTGCAACAAGTAAAAGAAAAAGGATAATATTAATTATATTGTTCTTTTACTGGTTTCACTTACTAAGCAGTGACCATAATGAAGAAGCACTCATCATCTTTGCCCTGCATCACTGTAGAGCACTCATCATTGTTTATGTTTGGTACACTCAGTGCAATAATAGTTAGTCAAAGACATTTTGAATTGTCTGTTTACTTCTTGGTTTCCTAGTTTGGATACCAGAATAACTGATTATCATCTCTGTAGCAAAAGTCATGGTAGATCAATTCTACCAATATTTTTAGTGTGTACAATTCTATATTTGAGAGATGAGGAATTATGTACATTATTTACATTTGACGGATAATTGTCCTCATCTTGTTTGTCGTTAACACATTTCGGCTGATGTATTCTCCAGCCTTCATCAGGTGTCCTAGGGGAATTTCAAACCTGTGTTCTCATTCCTAAGGTATTTTTCCAATGTTATTCTTCTTCTTATTATTATTCAGGTCACTGCCTGTGGGATGAAATTAAAATAATAGACAGAGAACACCACTGGAAAATACAAAAACTAAAAGGGGCAGCACATATCCTAGGACATAATAACCTCCTAAGCAGACCTAGTGCAGATATGAGTAGCATATGGGAACCTGTATTAAGGAAGGATAGGAAAATATTAGATTTATAAACCCTAAAATTCACTCCATATGGCGTAGTGGTTAAGAGCGTGGACTATTAACCCCAAGATTCCAAGCAGTGACCTGAATAATAATAATAAGAACATTAGAAAAATACCTTAGGAATGAGAACCCAGGTTTGAAATTCCCCCAGGATACCTGATGAAGGCTGGAGAGTACATCAGCCAAAACATTGTGTTAACAACAAACAAGATGACAAATATCTGTCAAATGTAAATAATGTTTTTTGTTCGTGTATTACAGCTCTAGTAACTGCTACAAACACTCATATTAAGGTTTGGAATTCATTCCATGTTTAAAGGTAACTAAACTCATCTCTATAGTAACATTTATCAGACACTTACCATCATGACTTAACACTACTTCAGATAAAGCCATGTTACACTATGTAAATTGCTTCTGACATTTTCTGTAAAGTAAACTCTTATCACAAAAGATAGGTTCCTTTATGCATAAGAAGCTAAAGACTTGCCATTGTGCTTGTGTGCAAATTCTTATTGTAGATACATAATGCAGCCTATTTAGCATCATGAAATTATATTTCCAAAATTGATTACCAAAGCATCAAATCACAGAATCTAGTATGAGCTGCAAGATAATTCTCCAAATATTACAAACAATTAATGATGAATCATCCACTTCAGCACAACCTTGTCTCAACTCGGCAAACTGAAAAACATGCTTAGGTCGGCTATATATATTTTCTGGTTCATTCTTGCAACCAGCTGAAGACATTTGTTCATATATCACTACCCACCTGACAGCATTTATCTAAATACAGTCACAGTTGAATATGTGATTATTTACATTTCCAAGCTGTTATATTGACCTATTAGCTACATTAGATAAATCCAGTCACATGCAGATATGTAAAATGCATACAGTAATATTGGTTTCAAATTTTGATTCAAGGCCAGTGAGTTCGGGGAAAGGGATAAGTTGATTTCATCAACCCCCAGTGCTCAACTGGTATTTATTTTATTCACCCTGGAAGAATGAAAGGCAAAGTTGACCTCAGCAGAATTTGAACTTAGAATGTAAAGATGGATGAAAAGCTGTTAAGCATTTTGCCTCGTGTGCTAACGATTCTGCCAGCTCACTGCCTTATACAGTAATGTTCTTTTCTACTCTAGACACAAGTCCTGAAATTTTGGGAAGGGGGCAAGTTGATTAGATTGACCTCAGTACGCAACTGGTACTTAATTTATCAACCCTGAAAGGATGAAAGGCAAAGTTGACCTTGGCAGAATTTAAACTCAGAATGTAAAGATGGATGAAAAGCTGTTAAGACAGATGAAATACCACTAAGCATTTCGCCCAGAGTGCTAATGTTTCTGCCAGCTCGCCACCTTCAGTAATGTTAGCATAATAATGATATCATATTTCTCAGAACAGAATTGGTTTAATTCCTGTCATTATTCCAAGAATTGTGTCTAACTCTATTTGGAATGTTTGTTCTTGTATTATCAAATCACAATCTTTATTGAGTCTGGAATATCATCCAAAGCCTGAGGGACTGATTCTGCATTTTCTTCATTTTCAATACTTGTGCCTTTGTTTGATCTGCATGAGCTCATATTATTGTGTTCACCATTAACCCTTTCATTACTATATTTCTGACCAAAATACACCCCTCATGAGTTTCAATTAAATTCTAAAATAATCATGAATCTAGGCTTGTTTCATTAAATAACTGTAACTGTTTTACTTATCAACATATTAATGTGATATTTGGAACATAATTAAAGAAAGGGTTCTTAATCAATTCTATTGCATAACTTTTGTCTCAAAGTGACTTTAATTACAGGTAAATCCAGGTAAATTGAGCAAAAGGTAAAAATATTAAAATTTTAAATTGAGCAAAAGGTAACAAATTAAAATTTTGTTTAAACATCACCATAGAAAATGAATCATCAGTTAATATTCAAATGGGTATGCAACAAAATTTTGATAAAGAAGAATTGTGCACATCACTATATCATCAGTTGAATTTAATGCACAACAGGTGTACCATAAAGGTGGAATAAAGTGAAATACTGGAATCCACCGTAAGTTTGACCGAACTAAAGAAATCGGTCAAAAAATAATATACGGCCCTGGTTATGGTATGGAAGTGATAAATTCCAGACCACATCGTTCCCTAGGCCATGCTGACTAACATTATTGTCCCTGTATAAAAACTAAATCCACAACAGTACCTAGTATTTGTTTCACAAATTTTCCAATTCGGAATCAATGCTTGATAACATGAAACTCCTATCCATTTTCAAAGTTGAAGAAAAATCGATGCCGAAAAAAATGTGAAAAAAAATCTCCCAAAATTCAGGGAATTAAAATTACACGTCGATCGTTGTACAAAACTGTAGATTAACTGTTTACGAAGCATAATCACGTGTTTTCACGAATGTACTAAAGAGATTTGCTCTGATATTCTCATTTAAATATGAATAGGTAAATTCGGGCAGCTTTGGGCGGTTTGGTCACATTAACCAAAATTTTTTTCGGGTGGCTTTGAGCGGTTTGGTAACGAAAGGGTTAAGAACCATAGCTACATTATTTCCTGCCTGAGATTTAAATTTAGCTTGTGGTTTTTCATTTCTTCTACATCAATGCCAAATTGGTGCTGAAGTTTCATTTGGCATGGTTATTAATGTATTTATTTGTTCATCAGTAGATAAACTAAAGAGTATTCTTAAGTGAGGATTGTCTGTTAACTCAAAAATATGCAACTTAGATGTGTATAAAAAAACCTTTATATATTGAGGCATAGCTGTGTGGTAAGAAGCTTGAATTTCCAGTCACATGGTTCCAGGTTCAGTCCCACTGCATGGAGCCATGGGCGAGTGTTTTCTACAGCCCTGGGCCAACCAAAGCCTTGTGAGTGGATATGGTAGACAGAAATTGAAAGAATCCCATTGTATTATATATATATGTGTGTGTGCGCGTGTGTATGTGTTTGACTGCCACCACTTCACAACCAGTGTTGGTGTGTTTATGTCCCATAACTTAGTTGTTTGGTTAAAGATACTGATAAAATATGTACCAAAGTACTAGGCTTGAAATTGATAAGTACTGGGGTCAATACATTCGACTTAAAATTCTTTAAGGTGGTGCCCCAGCAAGGCCACAGTCTAATGACTGAAACGAGTAAAAGATAAAAGATATTTTTAACCCTTGAGCATTTAGCTTACTCTGTCAAACAATGATTATTCACACTATTTTGTGTTAATCATACTCAAGACAGGGATCAACAATAATTGTTTGTAACCTTGTTAATTTTGTTACGTGCAGTCTTGATATTTTGTGTGTAGGTGTTTAAATACCAGTGATTTATGGTTATGTATTTTTACCTGATGTTGTTTTTTGTTAAATTTGGTTTATATGGACAGGTGAAATTAGTTAATAGGTGTAAAAGCAATGACTTTATGAATAAGCACTAAAATTGAATCTTTATCTGTTGTACGTTTCGTTTTGTTATTAAAATTACCCAACAACGACCCAAATGTTGATCTCCAACAATTTTGTCTCACCTTGAGAGTAGGTATAATCAATACAAAATTTCATTCTTTCTCTATATTTCATTCAAACATTTCCATTTAAAAGAAAGTACAAAACTCTTTTATTAGTCAATATACTTACTAATGGTAGTCTACTCAGATAATTTACTTAGTAGATAACTGGGTCCAATAAAAAAGCTTGTTAACAGAAACATAAATTAGTATAGGTGTGTACATAGTGAAAGTTAATATCATCATCATCATTTAGCATCTGTTTTCTATGCTGGCATGGGTTAGATGGTTTGACTGGAACTGCACTAAGCTCCAGTCTGATTTGGCTTGGTTTCTACAGCTGGATGCCCTTCCTAATGCCAACCAATCCAAGAGTGTAGTGAGTGCCTTTTTACATGTCACTGATACTGGCCATGACTACGATCTCACTTGGCTTGACAAGTCTTCTCAAGCACAGAAAATTGCCAAAAGTCTCAATCACTTGTCATTGTCTCTGAGATCCAACACCCAAAGATCATGCTTCACCACCTCGTCCCATGTCTTCCTGGGTCTACCTCTTCCACTGGTTCCCTCCACAGTTAGGGATTAGCACATATAGAGATCTCCCATTTTCGCACATTGTGTTCAAATGTAAGGATTATATAATAATTGCATTTCTCTCAAACTACAGATTTAATAAAATATTTTCATGTTGTATTTCTGTCATGAAATTAATCCAAACCCCATTTTACACATTGGCACTTCACAAAACAAATCTCTAAAAGAGGTTTCAACTTGATAGTCTTTAGCAGTTTTTCTCTTTTACAATGAACACATTCTACACATTTCATTCCTATAATTTATTTCTCAATCTTACAGAAATCATTATTCTCTGTTTATAATTATATAATTCTTACATCAGTCAATTTTACATTTTTTCTAGCCCATTGCATATGGGAAGAGTAGCCTCTTTGTAGCTAAGATACAAAATCAACACCAAATTTCATGTGATAGTAGTCTTTTGGTGGTAGCAGTACCTTATAGCTTTTCATGCATGCAATAAAAGAATTCACTGTAGTTAAATAGGCTAAAAGCTATGAAATGTATCCCATTTCTTTCCAGGCTGTCCAAATAGGTAATAAGCATGATATTGGTTGGATTTACCAATAACGTGTTTATTATATGCAATATAAGTAGGCTTGCTTGCCTTCAGCATCAACATGTGGTATGGACATGTAATGCATATAGATGAGGACAGCTGTATAAAGAAGTGCCATTTGCTTAATGTAGCTGTAAGTTGTGGAAGAGGTGAAGCCCAGATAGTCATGGTATGAACTGGTGAATCCTGACCTCAGGATCCTAAGCCTGACAGATGACAAAGGACCAGGAACTCAATATGATCTTTGAACACATTGGATCCTGTCAAACTATCCAACCCAGCATGGAATATGGATGTTAAATAATGATGATGTTGATGATCAGTAGCACCAACCTCACAAAAATATATGTTTGTCCTTGTATGAGGTGGTTAACATGTTTCCCTTTTACATCTGGAAAGTGTCCCATCAGCTTAGTAAATTTTGTTTCTTGAGGTAGCACTTTGCAATTGCCCCTTATTGTACTGTTGTTATACATGTTCTTTAAGGCAAGTTATTCTGTCAGAATCACTGCAGAAAAACAGTTAAAATAGAATTGTCTGTGTTAATGAAAGGGGTCAGTTAAAGACCATTCAATATCATGTCCTAATCCATTTTGTCTTCATCCATTATGTTCGTATCCCACATAAATATCAAAGTCTGCACTCTAGCCCATATCCAATTCACAAACCTTCCACATCTTGAAGCAGCAATTGGTGGGTTTAGTAGGCATGTATTGCCAGAAATGTATCCTACCCTTAACCTATCATTACTTCATCTACACTGAAATTTTTTCATGTTATATACTCATGTTTTCCATTTTCATTTTACTTCAGGCATCACCATGTTTCTGTACAATTTGACATTACAACGAGCAACAGGAATAACTCAAGCTGTCCATGGTAATTTCTCTGGAACTAAACAGCAGGAAGTTATTGTATCAAGGGGCAAAATCTTAGAGCTTTTGCGTCCTGACCCTAACACAGGGAAAGTCTACACTATTTTAACTGTTGAGATATTTGGTGTGATAAGAGCTTTGTTACCTTTTCGACTTACAGGTGGAACTAAAGGTAAGTTTTTTTTTTTTTTTTTTTTTTTTTTAGATTTTTATCAGTAGCTAACTCTAATTATGATTTTGTTAAAGTGTAACTGTTGAGAACCTGAAACTATAACATTTTATTGTTGGCTAGAACAATTACTTTTCTTTATATAGCTTTAGCTAACTTTGTTTTCCTTTTGACAAGTGTGATAGGATTTCTATACACGCTTATTGGTAATGACCTCAAAATAATTTGCTTTGTTTTATTTTTTTCTCAATGTTAATCATATGATGAAGGATAGCATCTATACCCTCATTTTTAGGGCATCTAAGGAAGTATTTATCCTTAGAACAGAAACCTGATCTGAATGCTTGCTGTAGAGTAAATCACCCGATGAACATATTGAGTTTGCTTCTCTTGTGTTAATTACTTTGTCTTGAAAGTGGTGAATTGGAATTGTTATTATGCCTCACAGTACTGTCTGTGTTCTGAGTTCTTATCTTTGTCTTTCATCCTTTTTGAGTCATTAAAAAATTACCAATCCAGTGTAAGGTTTGGTGGCACTGTTAGAGGATCTAGCAAATTGCTTAGTAGTAGCTGTTCCAGCATTTTGTGTGCTGGAAGCAATGCCAAGCTGTATTAGCTAAAGTTGGCAGCCTTTCCCTTGGATAAACATTGGTGTCATGGAGATGAGAGACTTGTCTGTATGGACAACTGTCAGTCTTCTTACAAAAAAATCTAGTTCAGGCTTGTACAGATATGTGTAGATTCAGTCAGCTTGGACTGATAGAGGTCCTGCCTCCTTTTCTCTTTTTCTCATGCATGAAATACAAACAATTTTAATAATTGATAGAGGTGAAACTGGTTAAAGAATATTAGTTTCTCCACAGAATAATGTGTCTTCTATTTCACATTTTTTTATAAACTTCTGTAAGAGACTTATATATATTTACAAACTCTTAAAGAAAGCATGTTTTGACATGGTGTGTGATTTGGGATTTGAACATAGATAGTGTGTGAAATGAAAGAACTGTTGTTTTTCACTGTTAATATTTTCCACTCCATTTGTACACCTTTTCTTTATCTAAAATTTTCCACTCTCTAATTTCAAAATCTGTTTCTTTTCAGATTATATTATTGTTGGATCTGATTCCGGAAGGATTGTCATCCTTGAATATCTTCCATCTAAAAATGCATTTGAAAAGGTAATATTATATTTATCTAATTAGCATTTCCTTTTTGCTATCCATTATTGAAATTGCTTATTTGCTTTGAACATGCAAATTGAGGCTATTTCACCCTTATGTATTACCCCTGGTTTCTGTCATCCAACTGTTATAAAGAATTATGCAACTACATTAAAAAGAGGTTAGATTTTATTTGTTATAAGATCAATTGAACTCTTATTTTTTTAAAGACTGAAGAGGATAATTTAAGGGTGACTTGGCTGCTTATTCTAACAAGTGGAGCAACCAAACACATATATAGTAATGGTACTATAGGAAAGTACTATCTTGATTTCTAAAACTCATTGGGTTTGTTACCCAGTTTCCATGGCATATAAGTGACTGAAATCATATTCCCACTGAATAGGATGCTAGTGCATCACAGGGTTGCTCATTTACTGCTGAGTGGACTGGAGCAAAATGAAATAAAGTGATGTGTGTGTGTATATATATAAACAATTCTGTTTGTCTGTCCATCTGGGACCCCTGTATCTTAGTCTACATTTGCTCTATGGGACCAGGATGATCCTGGGATTGAAAATCTGCCCTTCATTTGGTTCTTGAATATCCAGCGTTGGGATCAGGCCTGGATGAGGATCTGTTATATGTTTACAGTTAAAAATTCAAATTTTAAAAGAATCCAAAAAATTTGTGAACTTACAAGTTTTTCATTTAAAATGAATTTAAAGTAATACCATGTTGGTAGGACACCAATAAATGCTTTATTATTATTATGGCTCTCTTTAGCTTTGGGTTGCAGGTCCAATTAACCCTTCGCAGGAGCTAGCTTAAAAGTCTGCACAGAGTGTGACTTTCAAGTTAGTATACACACACACACAAACATATGATGGGCTTATTTCAGTTTCTGTTTACCAAATTCATTCACAAGGCTTTGGTTAGCCTAAGGCTATAGTAGAAGACACTTGTCCAAGGTGTCACAAAGCGGGACTGAACCCAGAACCATGTGGTTGGAAAACAAAGTGTGCATGTATATATAATTTTGTTCTTGAAATATACATATACTAGTGTTTTGTATACTTGTGTATTGTTTCTCATAATTTTATTCTTCAACTTCTATTTTTCATTTTTAAAGCTTATATTTATTCAGTACAAATAACTGATTATTGTTTCTTATTTTAGATCCATCAAGAGACATTTGGCAAGAGTGGTTGTCGGAGGATTGTCCCCGGTCAGTTCTTGGCTGTTGATCCAAAGGGACGTGCAGTAATGACAGGTAACAAAAAAATATTTACTTTTTTATTCCACTTTGTCTGCTTTTCTTCTGAGAAAGTTGAGATTTAAAAAAAAAACCAGAACATTAACTATTCATGACCTATGAATTAATTCTCCTTAAAACTCCTGCAAGCCTAAATAACACCATCATCATTATTTTAATATCCACTTTTTCATGATTGCATGGGTCAGGTGGAGTTTATTGAGGCAGATTTTCTACAGTCTGATGCCCTTCTTGTCGCCAATCCTCACCTGTTTCCATGCAAGGTAGTATTTCCCCATGACTAAACATGTTTTCATGGAAGATTGGAAATGAAGAACATTGCTTGCATGACTGACATTTACAACTCACATGATACCAATTCAAGGAGACGCATGTGCGCACACACACACACACATATACTATATACACACATAAATACATAAAATATATATGTGTGACTGTGTGGTAAGAAGCTTGCTTCCCAACCACATGATTCCAGGGTCAGTCCCACTGTGTGGCACCTTTGGCAAGTGTCTTCTATAGCCTTGGACCAACCAAAGCCTTTTGAGTGGATTTGGTTGACAGAAACTGAAAGAAGACCATTGTATGTATGTATGTATATGTATATATATATATATATAATATATATATATATATATATATATATAGCACCATCCGTTCGTGTCCGTTGCCAGCCTCGCCTGGCCCCCGTGCCGGTAGCACATAAAAGCACCATCCGTTCGTGGCTGTTTGCCAGCTCTGTCTGGCACCTGTGCAGGTGGCACGTAAAAAGCACCCACTACACTCACAGAGTGGTTGGCGTTAGGAAGGGCATCCAGCCGTAGAAACACTGCCAAATCTGACTGGGCCTGATGAAGCTTTCCGGCTTCACAGACCCCAGTTAAACCGTCCAACCCATGCTAGCATGGAAAACGGATGCTAAATGATGATGGATGATATATGCATATATATATATGTGTGTGTGTGTGTATATGTATCTTTGTGTCTGTTTGTCCCCCCCACCTCTGCTTACAACCAGTGTTGGTTTGTTTGCATCCCCAGAACTTAGCGATTCATTAAAAGAGACTAGTAGAATAAGTATCAGGCTTAAAAAAAAATGTGCTGGGGTTGATTAATTCAACTAAAACGTTGATGTGATGCCCTAGTATGGCTGCATTCCAATGTCTGAAACAAGTAAAAGAATAAAAGAATGTATGCACACACTCACAACAACAGTTTTCATCTGTCAGATCCATTCACAAGGCTTTAGTTGGCCTATGGCTATAGTAGAAGACATTTGTCCAATGTGCCATACAGAAGTACTAAACCCATAACCATGTGGTTGCTAAGTAAGCCTTTTAACCGCATGCCCATGTCTCTTTCGCTTTACTTGTTCAGATTTTTAAGACATCAGCAAATAAAAAAAAACTCCATAGGTATGTAATTTTATTTACTTGAAGATCTACATATAATAATTAGCATTGTGTGTATATATTTACTGCCACATCAACACGATTGTGTGGAAGGGAAGTAGATGTAAATGACAAATGGAAAGTCAGTGACAGGGGCAGTAAAATGGAAGTATGTTTATCACATTGCCTGGAGTGACAAAGAGGGAGAGTAGTGAGAGTGAGAGAAGGAAAATGAGAGTGGGCATCAGAGATTAACTTTATGATACTTTAATCAGTCAGTTTAGTGAACCAGCAAAAAGTGTTAGATTTGAAAAGGCTGTCATTGAACTGGTGTCAGTTATGTAGAATGCACTACTAAAAAGAAATAGTGGAAGAAAATATCTCTTAAATCAGCTATTATATGCTAAAACTGTGTATAAAACGTTGCTTGCAATATTATTGATTAGCCGATATAAGAAAGGGCACAATCACAAAATATCATGTGAGCAGCTGTCTGTGAACATTTTTTATGTGACTTATCTCAGCAACATTTTACTTGTTACAAGCCAGCTCATCTTTATAGCTTAAAAGATTTGAAGAAAATTATCAACTGCAGTTTTATTTTCTCTGCATTGATCAATACAATGTTCCTAGTTGTTTTACACAGTCTTATTTCATTTCTGATAATTTTAAGGAGTAAGGTGGTGAGCTGGCAGATTCTTTAGCACACCGAGTGAAATCTTAGCAGCATTTCATTTGTCTTCATGTTCTGAGATCAACTTTGCCTTTCATTCTTTTGAGGTCAATAAAATATGTACCAGTTGAGCACTGGGGTCAATGTGATCAACTTCCCTTCTCTCCCGAAATTACTGGCCTTGTGCCAAAATGTGAAACCAATAATTTTAAGGATATAAAAAACTCAACAAAGTATGCTAAAGCCTTTCTTAGATGTAGTGGCTAGAGTTTCTATTATACTGGAAATTTTGATGCTAAAGAAAGGTTCTATAGATATCATTTTTACTTCAAAGTTGAGCAGTTGATGTTTTGAAGACTATTTAATCTAATTGTTTACATTTCATTTACAGGTGCCGTGGAAAAACAGAAGTTAGTATATATCCTGAACAGAGATGCTCAAGCTCGACTAACAATTTCTTCTCCTCTTGAAGCCCACAAATCCAGCACACTTGTCTACCACATGGTTGGAGTTGATGTAGGATTTGAAAATCCAACATTTGCTTGTCTTGAGATAGATTATGAAGTAAGATTATATTTCCTTATTTTTGTTACAGGCAAAGTATTATTATAATAAGGTTATGGGAAATGATCATACACAATAAGTATCTGTACTATCTTGAATGTATTTCTCTCTCTAGTGATTACCATTATGGTTTCTGTTGAAGTTGCATTTACTGGAAGCTATCTTTTCTACAAACTAGTAATTTCTTACTTCTGAAAACTTTGAAAAAAAAAAAAGCTGTTATCATTGATATTAGTAAAGTCAGAGACTGACTAACCTGAGAATTTTCCGACAAAGCTGTTTCCCTATGTGTATTGCAACTGTATTTTTTTTTGCCAGTCCAATGCATCATCATCCCTTGCTAGGAAGTCTACACATCTAAGCTGGTCCTTTCTATCATTCACATCAATGAAATTGTGATGCTACAAGATAATGCATGATTTATTCAAAACATCGTTACATTTGACAGAGTAATCTGCATGCTAAAAGGTTAAAAGACTTCAGTGATTAGGAGTCTTATGTTTTGAGTATCATCTAGGTTTGGATGTAAGAAAGAGATCTATGATATTTTAAGACACATGTAGAAAAACAAATGAACATGTGTAAGATCATCCTCACTCCCCATATATACCCAATTATGTACCTGTCTTTTTCCTTTTCCTGTACCAAATCTTTCTACCTCCCATTTCTAATAGAACTTATCTGTGTTAAGAGTTCCCTTCAAATCACTAATCTGTGAGAGTTCAAACTAAATATAGTTTGTGTGAACTCTTTACAGTTAGCTCTTCCTCCAGTGGAAAGATGGGACAGACTGCATTATATACATTTAAAAAAAAAATAATTTCCATATTTTTTCATGTCATTTTTTCTTTTTGTTTATTAAAAAAAATGTACCATGTTTATCAAAAAGATAAACACAAATGTGTTTATCAAAATAAACATTAATGAAGTGAATTGTATTTTAGGAAGCTGACTATGACCCAACAGGGGAAGCTGCTCTCCAGACTCATCAGATGCTTACTTATTATGAATTGGATCTTGGTCTCAACCATGTTGTAAGGAAATATTCTGAACAACTTGAAGAACATGCTAATTCTCTGATTGCTGGTAAGTCCTTCATATTCGTATATTATACTGTTTCTTTTAGCTGTGATTTAAAAAATAAACATGTAAGTTGACATTTTTTGTTTCTTACATTGTAATCCATCAATATAGGATTATCATTTTCCAGTTTAAAAAATAAATACTGCTCCAAGATTTTTTTATTGCCATGAATCTTGGCATCTTTAATCTACAGTATTTGTGGTACTTTTCTCCCCAACAAAAGTGTCTCAAAAACTCACCTCAGGTCCTATATCCACAGTTGGGTCTATATTACATTTTAACCCTTTAGTATTCAAACTGGGCATGTCTGATCTAAATATTCTACCTATTTTATGTTCAAACTAGCCAAAATCAGCTTTTCACACTTATCCTACAATGTCCTTCTGAAAATTAGCAATCACATTAGGAAAATATCAAACCTACAAGATATTGCATGATAAATTCAAAGCAATATAAATAAATAAGTATTACATTTGATAGAGTAATCCTGAATATGTGCTACTGAACATGGAATGCATCTAATATGCCTGTGCCATCAAATACAGTTTATATTGGCTTTCATTGTTATATATTTCCTCACATCATTGCCTCCATTTTCTGACTAGTGTTGTTTTAAACTGAGACCCAGCAGATACAACCATTCAGAAGCTATGTAAGTTAAAAGTAAACCAAAGCCTTAGAATAAGTTGGTTGGATAGGCCTAAAAAAAATTCATTAATGCAGAAGTTATTCTCTGCAAGTAGAAAAGCTTATATTGTTGATGATGACGAAGAAGCAGTAGCTATGTCATATATCACTGCTGGTTTTTGATGAATTTATGTTTAACTAGTTGACCCTGTGAAAATGCCACAACAAAAAAGATTAAGAGAAGCTATTTAAGAAAGAAAGGATGATTTTTATTTTTATTTTGCTGAGTTATTTCACTTCTAATCACAATTATATATTATATGGATTTAAAATTTCCCTCAGCTAACCACTTTATATTTCTCTCTTTCTTTCTATCTCTTCAACAAACTTTTTAACCATGTAATTCCTCTCTTCATGTCTTTAATATTTCTCTCTTTCTCTTCACTTTCCCTCCCCACCCTACAGCTTGTCATTAACACTTCTCTCTCTCACTGTCGTTTTCTCTTGCTCTTCAATTCTCCCTTCAAGTAACCATGTAATGCATTTGGCCTTGGCGTGTTATACTCTTCTTTTCTCTACTCAAATTTCTCTCTACTTCTGTAATTAACTAAAGTATAACGGGTGAACAGGCAAGCAGATTATTATATGAATTTTATTTTTAAGTAGGCTGGTACAATCAAACTTTACTATCAGATCAAATCATTTATGTCTTGATGTTAGAATACTTTCAGGTGATCCTTGATTATATATAACATTTACAAAATATTGACTTTTTTCCTACCTCAAATTTCATCTCTCTAAAGTTGCTTGGAAATTGCAACATCTTCAGGGATGATGTCTTTATAGAGAAGAAAGACCTTGATAGCATTGTCTAAAAGTTTATGTCAGTTTTTCACCTTTGTAAATTAAGAAATAAGGGTAAAGAAAAAGTTAAAGAGAGGGTTGATGTATTCAACTGGCTTCCTCCACCAAATTTCAGGCCTTGTGCATATATTAAAAGAGATTATTTTTATTATTATTACTAAGGCAGTGAGTTGGCAGAATCGTTAGCAAGCTGGGTGAAATGCTTATCAGTATTCCGTCTGCTGCTACATTTTGAGTTCAAATTCTGCTGAGGTCGACTTCACCTTTCTTCCTTTCAGGGCCAATAAATTAAGTACCTGTGAAACACTGAGGTAGTCCCCTCCCACCAAATTTCAAGCCTTGTGCCTTTAGTAGAAAGGATTATTATTATTATTTTTATTAAGATGGCAAGCTGGCACAATCATTAGCATATCAGGCAAAATGCTTTACATTTTGTCTGTCTTTATGTTCTGAGTTCAAATTCATCTTTCATCCTTTTTGGGTTGATGAATTAATTATGAGTTGGACACTAGGGTTGATGTTATTGGCTTACCTTTTCCTTGAAATTGCTGGCCTTGTACCAAAATTTGAAACTATTATTATTATTATTATTAAGGTGGTGGGCTGGCAGAATCGTTAGCATGCTGGACAAAATGCTTAGTGGTATTTTGTCTGTCTTTATGCTCTGAGTTCAAATCCTGCCACGGTCAACTTTGCCATTCATCCTTTTGAGGTCAATAAAATAAGTACCAGTCGAACACTGGGGTCGATGTAATTGACTTAACCCTCACCCTTCAAATTTCAGGCCTTTTGCCTATAGTAGAAAGGATTATTATTATTATTATCATCATCATCATTATCATTATTATTATTATTATTAACAACAACAGTACCTGGAGGCAGTGATGGTCCAAGTGGTTGCTTAATTTGTTCTGAAAACTATATCACATATAAGAACTTTGGAGATCAGCCTGACATTAGATGTCCAATTCCACGGAGACGAGTAAGAACATTTTTCTTTTCTAGCATGAACTTTTGTGTAAATTTTGTTTAAATCAACCTACTTGACTCTAACTTCCCTGATTCTATGATTGAAAACATCTCATTTTTAAAATGTTCATAATCAAATAAAAACATTCTGTTATAATTTAAGGGAAGTTTTTGTGCATTTTTAACTGGCTAATATGTGTTTTCCAAGCTGTTATTATTTTATATAGATTTTTATTTAAGTGTAACTGATGTCTGTAATTTTTGCATTATATAATATTTGGATGTATTTCCTACTTATTTCTGTTTAAAGAATGACCTTGATGACCCTGAACGAGGAATGATTTTTGTATGCAGTGCTTCTCACAAAACAAAGGTACTGTTTAATTATTTTTGTATTTTTTCATTTGGAAGCTGGTGGAATAAGATTTATCTTATGTATTCAATATAGTTTGAATATATCAATGAATCAAGAGAAAAGTATGATTGTTGCACAATCTTATTTTCCATATATTTTTTTTTTTGAAGCCTTATCGGTCAAGAGAAGGTAATTTAAATAGAAATGTAGCTATGTGGTTACAAGTTTGCCTTGCAACCAAAGCCTTGTGAGTAGGTCTGGTAGATGGAAACTGAAAGAAGCTTGTCGTATCTGTGTAAGTGTGTTCATGTCCTGTTGTCTTGGCATTGAATATTGATTGTAAACATCCATCTTTGTCATACAATTTGAAGGACTAGGAGTAAACAGGTGAGGGTTAGTGACAGGAAGGGCACCTAGCTGTATAAAACCTGCCTCAATGAATTTTGTCTATCCCTTGCAACCATGAAAATGAGGATGTTAAAAGGATGATGATTTATGAGTTAATGCCCATGTGTGTGTGTGTGTTTATAGGCATAAAATTGGTATTAAGTCAGATCAGTAATATAAGTACTGAGGCTGACTTGATTGACTTAAACATTTGAAAGCATGCTAATCCACCATGGCCACAGTTCAATTACTGAAACGAGTTAAAAAATAAATACCAATATTGAATTATCCAACCCATGACAGCATCGAAGGTGGGCGTTAAATGATGATGATGAGTGATTCAGAGCCAATAATGGAGCTTCTAATTCATCACTCATCTTGCCAGAAATAGCAGCCTAATTATACCCTACTATCTTCAGTAAGGAACATAGTCTTAGAAAATAAAATTGGATGGTCATGACTAGAAAGCTTTTGATAATATTTCTCAGTCAGAGTTGACCTAGGCCTAAACATTAATGATGCTGCTTATAAGATTTGTAAGGATTTATTATTAGCTCAAGGAGCACAAGAATGAAAAGCCTAGCAAACTCCAAGTAATAAAATAAGAAAATCAGATGCAGTGAAAAAAATGTAAAAGTCTTATATCAAAACTCCAGTTTGAACTGAGGAAAGGCAGTTTCAACCAGGCAAACAACCAGGACATGACTGGAGCAAATACACATGTGTAATGATGACATCAGAATCGGTATTTGATTGGTAATGTCAATAAGATTGATAGAATTTTATTGATGTGCGATTCAACTTACAATAAGACAGTTGAGAAACAAAGTCAGAGAGTTCTGCAAATACCTTATAAACTTGTTTTTTCTTACATCTTCACTTACTAGTTTATATAAAGCACAGCTACATTTGTAAAATTCATTCCTTACCTACACAGATGTTCAACTGGTTTGTTTTTCTCTTCTATTTCAGTCAATGTTCTTCTTCTTGGCTCAGACAGAACAGGGAGACATTTTCAAAATAACTCTAGAAATTGATGAAGATATGGTGAGTATATTTCAGACTTGTACTGTTGTAATTCTTGGCCAAACTTATTGTAAATAAAAATAGAATTAATATTTTTGTACAGAAATTCTTAATACTATGTCCTACATCTTCTTGTCCTAAATATGCCCTACTATGTCATCAACACAAGACTTTTTTTTTTATTCAATTATAATCTGTTTACATTACATATCTAGCCAAATGCCCTTGCTGGTGACACATAAAAGGTACCCTGTATACTCTGTAAAATGGTAGGCATTAGGAATGGGAATCCAGCTGTAGGAACCAAGCCAAAACAAACTGGAGCCCAGTTCAGCTCTCCAGCTTACCAGCTCCATTTAAACCGTTTTAACCATGCTAACATGGAAAACAGGTGCTAATTGATGATGATGATGTCCATACCAATACAGTTGTCCCCCCCCCCTTACACATATTGGCCAAGTTCTAATGCTTAGCTGCTATCTTAAATTACTTGGATTGAAACTAGGCCTTGATGAGTTCATTTCTCTCCATGTCTAGAGATCTTCCACATTCATTCCCACAACACTTCAGGAAAAATTTGTATTTAAAATCTAAGAATCATTCAGCAGTTCTTATTCATTTGTATCCAGTTCTTATTCAGTTATATTATACACTTTACCATATTGCTCTTCACACTCTTTCTTCACTCATTCATGCACACATCCTTCCATAACCACTATAACCTCTTAAGAAAATGAAATTTTATCAATGTCTCTCCTTATCTAATGTAAAAAATGTCTTTTTAACTAACTTTTGCTGTCTATTTTCTCCTTTTCATAAAACTGAAGTAACATTAATACTTTTTTACATTCCAACTTCTGTCAGGTCACGGAAATACGTCTCAAGTATTTTGACACTGTTCCTGTAGCAACTAGTATGTGTGTTTTAAAGACTGGATTTCTTTTTGTTGCTTCAGAGTTTGGCAATCAGTAAGTAAATTAGTTTCATTTTATTTTTATTTTGCCACTGTTCAATCTTTCATATTGATAAATTGTTTTTTTTAATGGAAAATAGCATGTTATTTATATTATTCTAACCAAGCTATCTGAAAACAGATATTATGCTTGTGTAGGTTTAATTTAAAGTGCCTACTTCAATGTGTAAATTTACAAAATAGTTGAATCCACTGTAACATGTAGAAAAACAAATGTTGTCTACTACTTATTGTCATAGGCACAGGCATGGCTGTGTGGTAAGAAGTTTGCTTCTGAACCATATGGTTCCTGGTTTGGTTATACTGCATGGCACCTTGTACAAGTGTCTTCTACTATAGCCCAAAGCCAACCAAAGCCTTGTGAGTGGATTTGTTAGACAGAAACTGAAAGAAACCTGTTGTATATGTGTGTGTGTTTGTTTGCCACCACTATTTGACAACCAGTGTTGGTTTGATTACATCCTTATAACTTAGCAGTTCACCATAAAAGACTGATGGAATAAGTCCCAGGCTTAAAAATAAGTACTGGGGTTGATTTTTTTTTCAATTAATTTCCTTCAAGGCAGTGCCCCAAGCATGGCTGCAGTCCAGTAACTGAAACATAAAAGATATGAATGGTCAAAAATTAATATGCATACAGTTTATTCTACTATTTACAAATTGTTTTTTATTAATATTTCTTGTTAGAGTGTTTCACTTGAACTTATTTTCTCTTTTGCAGCTTCCTTTACCAGATTGCTCATCTTGGTGATGATGATGATGAACCAGAATTCAGCAGTGCCATGCCTCTAGAAGAGGGAGATACTTTCTTTTTCTCTCCTCGTCTACTGAAGAATCTTGTCATGGTTGATGAAATGGATAGTTTGTCTCCTATTATGTCATGTCAAGTGAGAATTTCTTTGCTCTGCTTTAGGTTGATAATTCACTAGACATGGCTAAAATGGGAAAGAAAAAAATTAATGATTTTCTGTCATAAGATGTTATTTTGAGTATGTTTTCAGCTTCAAATGAGTAGAGCCATCTGTAAATATATATATACTAGCAGTATAGCCCGGCGTTGCTTGGGATTAAGTTAGGATTATTAAGCTAATCAAGCACTTTGTTTCAAACCAAATTTTACACTGATGTCAAATTAGAGCGAAATCCATTGATTTGGTAAACGTTTGGCTGAAAATGGGCTGCAGACAATTTGATTGGGAAATCTCATACGGAATTGGTTTATCGATTTTTCCATTCAACAATTGTTTTTTTTTTTTTGGAGAACTTAAAGCATTCAAAAGTAATGCTGGCATCACGTTTGAACAAAATACATCAAAATTGGTAAAAGTTATGGTTGAAAATGGGGTGTAGCCAATTTTAGTGGTAAATCCTATAAGGAATCGGTTTATCGATTTTTCATCCTGATTGAATGGAAAACCCCATAAGGAATCAGTTTATTGATTTTTCACCCCAAATAGGACTTAACCGAACACAACATTGCTGATTCAGAAAATCTATATTTATACTTTAAAGTTGGTTTTCACACCCAATTCAGTTCTGCAGAATCAGTGTCATGAGGGAAACGCATGGATTAGGAGTTTGACCGGCAAAGATGATCAGGTTGCACATGCCGGCCCTTTTGAAACACCCCCATCATCTAACCCACTCTGGCCCATGGGTCGGGAACCCTTCCGGCAAAGAAACTAGAACACCCCAAAGGGCACCCAATTCTCTGTGTCAGAAGAGGTTATGTTCGGATCACAACTAAGCTAACCTTATATATATATATATATATATATATATATATATATATATGGTAGCTATTTAAGCAGTGTGTTGTAGATGGTTAATGGGTTGGATGTGGTGCTGAAGAAGGAGCAAGAGCTGAAATCTGCAATATAGACCCATTACCTATTTTTCTATCTTTGATCACATTGTTTACATAGATGTATTCATATACGAAATGTAACTTTGAGTGCTGGCTATAATTTTTATAGAAAATTTATAGAAATAATATTAAAAAGTGATTTAATTGCACTGCTAACACAGGCAGGGCTCAGCATCGGCTTCAAAGGTAGTATGTTATAGTTGGATAACAAAATACAATATCCCTACCAACAATTAATGTGTGTTTGTGTGTGTGACAAATGGTCTTGTAGAATAATATTGAAGTAATAACTCCAAATGTTTATGACAAATCATATAAGCCTAATGAGTATCCCATCTTATGATTTCCTGAAGTCAGTTTTATCGACAGACCATCAGATACAGTGGCTGTTGGGGCTCTGACGAAATGTTTTTAAAAATGTGTTATTTTTCTGATGCAATGTAGCATGGTAAACAAGTAGTTGAATTACATAAAAGCATATTTATTGCTGAAAATATATCTTGTAGTTTTACGCTTCTAAACTTCATAGTATTTGATTTTGAAGTTGGCTGTTGTAAGAATTTCTTCTGTCATGTAATGAACAACCATTAAAACCCCAAGTTTCTCTACAGCCAGGATGAATGAGCTGATCAGTTAGTTTTGGATTTTATTAAGATTAAGTCTTATTAAGATTCATTTATTATTTCCCAGTTACTTGCAAGAATGCAGGGATACTGCTTACAGGAAATGTAAACATGGTAGTAACTCTGAAAATTTAATCTCAAATATGCTGTATCAGTGCCCTATTTAATATACATGTCCAAGTTTGCACTGCTATGCAAATATATGCAGTCTGGTTTGCCCTAATCTTGTTTACATTTTTTCATACATAGTATCACAACATTCTGTATATATTTCTAGGTTAATGCTACTATCTAGTAAAATATACTGTATTTGATGGCATAAAAGAAGTGCATATTCATGAAAATGTTTTTAGTACTTTAAAGCACGTAATATAGGCTCAACTTTGCTTATAGGATTTTGGGTAATTTTTTTGAGATATCTTTTTAGGAAAAAATTGTCTTATATACTGTCAAATACTCTGGTTATTCTCTCTCTTGTTGTTTTTCATCTCTCTCTGTGCATATTTTGATTTGATGTTTGTTTTTTTTATATACCAGATTGCTGATCTTGCAAATGAAGATACTCCCCAGTTGTATACATTGTGTGGTCGAGGTCCTCGCTCCTCTCTCCGAGTTTTACGACATGGTTTGGAGGTATTTCATTTATTTCACTCGAGTTTGTTTTTCTATCAATTTTAAGTTCTTAGGAATGTTCACATATTCTTTTAAGCAATGAACTTCAGAATCACTAGAAAGCCACTTGTTATGCTTATCCCATCTTATAATTTTGTTTTACTCTTCTAAATTTTATAGTTTCTGGCTTTGGAGCTGGTTGTTGTTGAAATCTCTTTTGTTGTGTAATGAAGATCCACAAGATTATTAACATTGCTAGATACCAGGCGTAGTTGTGTGGTTAAGAATAACTACCTAATCAAGTGACTCTAGGTTCAATTATTTTGTGCAGCGTCTTGGGCAAGTGTTTGCTATTGAAGCCTTGGGAGCCTGCTTGTGCATATATATATATATGTACTCATAATTTTATATATATACATACATACACACAAGAGAGTACCAAAAAGTTCCTGGTTGTAGACAAAAGTAATTATAGTAAGATCAGTGAATTATGATTTTATTCAACATGTTCCCTTCTCAGATTCACACACTTATTGCAGTGGTCCTTCAGTTTTTCTAAGACCTGTAAAAGAACTCAGTGTTAGGCCTCCAACAAGGCCTTTTGCAATACCCTTAAAACCAGGAACTTTTCAGCATCCCCTCGTATGTACACATACACACTCAATATATATATATATATGTATGTGTGTATTAAACTCATTTAAACTGATTTCAAATTTTCCTCTTCCTAACCTTCATCAGGGACTGTGCAACGAAGGCTAGCAAGCCGAAACCTCAAAGTTTGTGTCACCCCTTTTGTAAATGTTTAATAAACATGTAGTCTACTATATATATTTATATATATATATATTTGGGCCAATGCTTCTGCTACACACAATGCTCAATGACGTTTCACGAAAAGCTGCTCCACTGATTGGCAGAAAATCAGTCACTGACACACTCCAGTCTCTTATACTGCTACTACAATGGCCTCTGTTTCTTGCAATTGGTTTGGCTCATACCAAATCTACTCAGGCATTCCTGTCCCATGTATCTCTCCTCTCATCACTCATGTCCTTTCTCTCCAGAACATCAATCCTCTGAAATTTCTTTTGACTTGCTGTAGTTTAAGCAGAACATTAAAGGCACCAATCTCACTGGTCTCAAGGGGCTTGCAAAGGCCTTGGGTATTCCCTTTTCCTTCAGATCCAACAAGGGAAAAAATTTTAAAAAAGGTTCTTTTTTAAAACAGTAGGCTGTTGTTTCTAGCATATCAAGAGACTACATTAAAGGGTCTTTCAATAGCTCATATTTCTAGTTGCATAGTTTTCATATTATTTATTAAAATTGCAATTGTGAGCACTCAATGAAAATCACTCAATGTACCATCCCAGAAAAATAAACTATAAAGAACAAATAATTTATTGAGATGTTACAATTGAGCTTTATATATATTATTATTGTACCATTATTATCTAATTCTGATATGGTTGATTACAAGAGTTGCTTAGAATGTAAGCTGTAGTTGAGGGCTTCCTTAATCTTGTAAAATTGTAGATGTTCTATGCCAGTGCTGGCTTCATATTCAGCATTTGATCATCACAAAATTACATGTATTTTTAGTGATAATATTAACCTGGTGCTCTAGAACTGTATTTATCATGTTCTATGTTTCCATTGATTTCTTTTAGAAAGAAATTTTCAACTTCCTTATTATGAATCTATCATTTTATCATTAGGTTTCTGAAATGGCTGTCTCAGAACTTCCAGGTAATCCAAATGCTGTATGGACAGTTAAAAAGAATATTGAAGGTAAAACTATTTATCTGTATTTGGATTGTTCAGTAAAATCTTGTCCTCAGAATTTTGTCTCAGTTTTTAAAAAATTTGCTTTCATCTCTCTTGAATTTCTGCATGCAATTAAGCAATCAATTTTTGTATTTAACGTACAATGTCAATATATTAGAAATGTTGAATAATTGTGTTGATGTCATCAATCGGAATATTTTGGATACTTGGTATTATTAAAATTAATAATAGTAGCAAGCTCGGTAATAGTGAAAGGCTTTTTTTTTTTTTTTATCACAATACATTGGTAATTTGTAGTTTTAGAAGCACATCCAATTGATGTTATTTTAACTACTCTGTTAAAAATAGTACTGGTACTTGTTTTATCAACCTTGAAAGGATGAAAGGCAAAATCGATTTCAGCAGCATTTGAACACAGAATGTAAAGTTTGAAGAAATGCTGCTAAGCATTTTTTTTTCTGACATAGTAATGATTCTGTCAGCTTGCCTTTAATACCTAAGTAATAACGATAAATATACTGGCTAACAATATATTTAATGAAGTTTAAAAGTTGTTAATAATTAAGTTCTTTCTAGAATATTGAGCTTGGTCAGGCTCTATAAAGATACATAACATACTTGCTTTAATCAAACTAATTGGAACAGTTAAACCAACAGCAAACAGTCTGAGCAAATATACGACTTTGATTGAAGGATAAATGACTTATGAAGGTGATAATTGTTTTTAACTTTGGCCAGCAATTTTTGTGGGTTGTGAGGGATTAGTCAATTAAATTGATCCCAATACTTGACTACTGTCTTTATTTATTGATCTGAATGGAAGGCAATGTTGATCTCTGTGAGATTTGAACTCAGAGCATAAAGAGCTTGAAATATTGTCAGGCAACTTGTCTGACTCTAATGATTCTGCCAAAGATTCTGCCAAAGATTGACCTGTGTTCTCTGCCAACAGGTTGAGCACAAGTCAGTTGGCTCTAAGACAAAGGAGAAAGCTTTTATGAAAGGTGCTGGATTCAATGAAGATGATAATATCAGTTATGATGGCAGTATACATTAGCCAGTTACAGAGCCTCTATGTTGTTGCCCTACATGTAAAGAAATAATAGTCAAATTTCCTTGAAATTATACTCTATCATGTTGAATGAAAGAAGGACATGTTGAATAATATAATCAAAAAAAAAATAATTAAAACTGAATGCTCAGTTGGAATGTCTTTCATGATAGGTCTTCGACATCAAGGCTGACCCATCATTAAACAGCAATGACAGTATTCAACTTTTACAAAGATCTTAGCATGATACAGCATTTGATATTTTATCATTTTGTGTTTAGCTTTGCTTAAAAGTTTCAATTTGGCTCTCTTTTGATCATAAATCCTTCACATGTTTGGTGATTATTTGTTTGACATTGGTATGTATATTTGGGATAGGGTTGATTATACTTTACTAAGGAAAAGCATAGAAACAAATTTAAAACTAAAAAGGCTTGTGATGCAAATGGCCGTGTCCATCAGCAAGCCTACACTTTCTCTTTTCAGATGGTGGAATTGGTCTCAGGTAATGCTGCTGGCAGGTTGGTATCCCTATATATTTGAGTTTCTATTAAAACGGCCATCTTTTTCTTATGATTCAGAGACTTCATTATTTTGTAAACTGGTTAAATAATAATTGCTAAAGCAAAGCTATACAAATAAAGCTTTTTCTTTATCAGTTTATAGTAGTTCAGCTCAAAGAGTGTAAGTTTAATCTTTACCTAAAGTTTTTACCCTTTGGTAATAAATCTCTGCATGCTAATTTGGTAGAATTAGTATTATAATCATTATGTTAATAATATAATCAGTGTCTGAAACATTCTGTAGATTGATTTTTCTTTTCTTTTTTAAATGTTTTTCATTCAAATTTCAATGATCTTTAAATAAAAAATGTTTCCTATATTTTCCAGCTACTCACTACATAGAATTTAGTGCAGTTATATTTCTGTGTATGTCTTATAGTTGATCGTTAATACACACACACACACACACCTACATGCTCACATACACAGTGATTTAAAAGTTCCATAAGCATTAATATAAAAATGCTATGATATAAAAAATAAATAAAAAGCTATCAGCCAATATCAGTTGAGTTTCTTAAAATACAGTCTGTTTCCCCTTCTCTATCCTTCCTCTTACTTCCCCGCTACATTCATTAAACCCCTTCCTTGACTCCAGTTCCTCCAGTTGACTGTTGCAACTCAGGAATTCTAGGATAGCTGGGTTAATACTCTGCAGTTCATACTGCCAGTCACCTAGCCTACTCCAGACAGTTGATCTTCGATTGCTTTGACAGTTGAACAAGATTACTGTTACATTGTGCCATTTTTAGGACAATGAATATTTTCTCATCTTTTACTAATGACATTTTTCTGAAATAAATGAAACAGTATATATTGTGGTGGGCATTAGAAAGAGCATTTGGCTGTAGAAACCATACCAAAACAGACTTCGGAGCTCAATACATTTCTCTGGTTTGTTAGATCCTGTCAAACTGTCCAACCCATGCTAGCATGGAAAACATGTTCAATTATGGTGATGCCGATGAATATATATAAATATAAACCTATATAATATACTCATCTGCTCCAAACAAGCATGGAAAAGTAAGTGTTAAATCAGTGGTGATGAATAATAAAATATTATATATATGTATATCAAAAAAATATTTACAAAACAGTAAAGATACTATACAGAGCAATGTAATGGTCACTTTAGCACATTTTAATAATTAGAATGTTAGTTTATTACTATGAGAAAGGTACAAATGCATTTTTAAAGTATGTAGCCTTATTTTTTTTATTGCTTGACTTCATCAGTATAAGTGTATTACATTAATTGGCATATCTATCCCCATATTTTCCTAATCCTTTGTTTATGTAGATGCTGTGTGTAAACCAAATTGTTGTGAATCTGTCTTCCTTTACCTTTCCCATGCATTGAAATGGTTTTATCAAAAGCTTAGAAAGTTTATATTTTAATCAAGTATTAACTCTTCAATTGTTTTGCTTCTGCTTTATGTTCTTCCAGATGAATATGATGCTTATATCATAGTATCTTTCGTCAATGCTACCCTGGTATTGTCCATTGGAGAAACAGTTGAAGAAGTCACAGATTCTGGTTTTCTTGGTACAACCCCTACTTTGTCTTGTTCCCAGCTAGGAGATGATGCACTTGTACAGGTAAGACATGGAATATTTTGTAATCTTTTTGGCATTGGAAATCAGTGTTTTTCTTTTTTTGATAATTATTGTTTATTTATTGCAAATGAATAATTTCTATGTGTAACAACCGTTGGTGCTGCATATAGGCAACCTTTGTCACAGTCTATTGACGTCAGCTGGTTGTTAGCTATTGTTTTGATTCTCATTTCAGATTTATCCTGATGGAATTCGTCATATTCGAGCAGACAAGCGTGTCAATGAGTGGAAGACACCAGGCAAGAAAACTATTGTAAAATGTGCTGTTAACCAGCGCCAGGTTGTTATTGCATTGACTGGGGGAGAATTGGTATATTTTGAGATGGACCCAGTAAGTTTTCTCTTTAAATTTTCCTGTTTTGAGATATGACAACTTTTTGTCCACCAACAATATCTAATTACATTCACTACACATATCAAAGAAACAGTCTTTCAGTATTCTCTCTTATGAACAGCAACCTACAACCAAAATCATCAAACTCACTGCAAATGCTAAACCTCTTTATTTCTGATAATCTCAGTAAGATTACTGAGATTATCGGAGCTCGAACAACCAAACTTTTTTCTCTTCAAGGCTGTAAATTACTTGAAGCTATTCAGTTGCTATTAAGAGATGCCCACATTAGAGTATTACTCACATATTTAGGGAAGGGCAACTATTTTATATACATTCTTCATAGGTACAGGCTTAGCTGTGTAGTGAGAAGTTTGCTCCCCAACCACATGGTCCTGGGTTCAGTTCCACTGCATGGCACCTCGGGCAAATGCTTTCTACTATAACCTCAGGCTGACCAGCTTTGTAAATGGATTTGGTAGATGGAAACTGAAAAAGCCCACCATATATATATATATATATATATATATACACACACACATACATACAACATTAATTTATTTATATGCAAGGACAATACAAACCATCACATGAAATATGTGCATGTATATGTATGCATATATATGTATATGTATCTATATTTGTGTGTGTATATATATATATATATATATATATGTATTTCTCCTTTTATGTGCATTTTCAGTTCTAAAAAACTGTAACCCTCCCAAACTCTATTATTTTCTTTGATTATACTTTTATTTCTCTTTTTATGCATGCTGTAATAAGAATATTGTACTGCAACTACTAATAACTAATTCTGTTATAAGTATATACATGCGTGTGTGTATGTATGTATATATATATATATATATATATATATATATATATATGCACAAATTAGCCCTATGAACTTCTTGGACTATCTTATAAAAACTCTGACGAAGCCTAGAGGCACACCCAAGTACCCTAATTTTATCTACAGATTTACAATACACTGAAAAGATGGAAATAACATATGGGGTACTGTGACCTCTTGGCTGAAACAGCTGTAAGAAATTGCTCTTCTTTCTCTATTCTAGAAATTACTAATACTTTACACATGTATTCATATATCATCTGAACTGTTTAAAATAAATAAATAGAAATACTATAACGTCTAACAACTGATGAATACTACCTCTGGATTCCCTCCATTTTCTTCTTGCCATACAAGCATACAGAGAGAGAGAAGTGTGTGTATGTATATATCTGTCTGTGTTTGACCCCCACCACTGCTTGACAACTGTTGTTGGTTTGGTGTGTTATGTAAATTGACGGTCCAGTAAAAGAAACTAATAGAATAAGTGCCAGACTTTAAAAGAAAATTTATTTTAAACAGTTCAGACAATATATGAATACATGTGTAAAGTATTAGTAATTTCTAGAATAGAGAAAGAAGAGCAATTTCTTACAGCTGTTTCAGCCAGGAGGTTTCAGTAGCCCATATGTTATTTCCACTGGGATTGATTAGTTCAACTAAAATTCCTCAAGACAGTGCCCCAACATAGTCATAGTCTAATGACTGAAACAAGTAAAAGATTATCATCAAATTATTAAGTTTGTGTCCCTGCTTAGAGTCTTTTACCTTACATTCTGTGGTCCATACATTGCTCAGTGACATTGACTGATTAATGGGTTTTTCCATATTTTTAATGACTTGAACTTTATTTAACTTGTTCCTTTTTCTGTTTCCTTTATTAGACAGGTCAGTTGAATGAATATACAGAGAAGAAAGAAATGTCTGCGGATGTTGTGTGTATGGGTCTTGGCCGAGTTCCATCTGGGGAGCAGAGATCCCGATTCCTTGCTGTTGGTTTGGCTGATAACACAGTCCGTATTATTTCATTGGATCCCTCTGTAAGTATACTTTTGCATATAGACAAGCTTGATAGCAGCTATCAGTTTATGTGTAAATGTTAAGATGAATAGCTAATATATTTCATGGTGGACTGTTCCTTTCTTTTTGCTCTAAAGTCGATGGCTTACATATTCTTAGTCATACGGACTGTAGCAAATAATCTACCTTACCAAAAATGTCAGTAAACTAACTTAGTCCTCAATATCATGCTCCAGTTTCTTTTTATTGCTGCATTCATAGCGTTGACCTCTTTGAATACCACAACTTAAATTATTGTCTCAGGTCAAGAGGTGAAATGTAACTAATATTCCTGCGTGCAGCTACTATGTCAGCTTTGAGTCAAGTCATTGCAGATTAAAAAGGCATCCATTTTCCATGATGGCATGGGTTGAACTATATATATATATGTAATAGCAAATGCTCTTAACCACTACGCCATATACCCACGGGCATATGGCGTAGTGGTTAAGAGCGCGGGCTACTAACCCCAAAATTCTGAGTTCAATTCCAGGCAGTGACCTGAATAATAATAATAATAATAATAATAATAACAACATTGAAAAATACCTTAGGAATGAGAACCTAGGTTCAAAATTTCCCTAAGACACTTGATGAAGGCTAGAGGGTATATCAGCTGAAATGTTGTGTTAACAACAAACGAGATGAGGACAAATATCCGTCAATTGTAAATAATGTAAATAATCTCTATATCTTCCATCGAAAATCCTCAAATTCTGAATCAGTGCTTGATAGCATGAAACCCCTATCCATTTTCAAAACTGAAAAAAATTGATGTGGGAAAAAAATCTCCTAAAATTCACCAAGTTCAGATATCATGTCAAACAATGTCAGATATTATAACTCAACTATTTACAAAGTGAAATCACATGTTTTCAGGAATGTACTAATGAGATTTGTGTTCAAATTCACATTTAAATAACAATGGGTTGGTCATTTGAACCAAAAAACTTTTAGGCCGGCTATGGTTGGGTTGGTATCGAAAGGTTTAAACTGAATTTAAAGTAAAACCATATTGGTAGGGTATCAATAAATGCTTTGTTATAATTGCTCATCTTAGTTTTGGACTGCAGGCCCGATTAGCCCTCTGCAGGAGCTAGCTTAAAAGTCCGCACAAACTGCAGCTTCTAAACAACTATAATATATACATACACACACACATAGATAGACAGATAGAGAAAAAAAGAAGTTTTAATTTGTCTTTATTTTAGAATGAGGTAATAGAAATAAAATAATTATATTCTTGTACTAAAGATAAAATAAACTAATTTAGCTTTTGTATTTTGAATTTTTAATCAAATTTGGTGAAGTGTAAATAAAACCATATTTTGATTGTCTCCAGATGGCATATGTATAGGTGTGTATTTATGTGTACTCTTTAAAGATTTTGTTCATGTTAATTAAAACTGAAAGCTTTATTGCATACTAGTTATCATAAGTTCATATTCTCTGAGTACCTGGTGAGTCATTTTTCTTAGTACCAAAATAAGATAGGTACCGATAATATTGTATGAAGTTAATTTAATCACTACTTGGCTATTGATCATGCACCTTGTTGGAAGAAATAATTACCTTGTTGATGAATATACGCTACTGTTTAATTTTATCTTAAATTCAATTTATTGATAATCGTCAAAGTTAGTGTATTATTAATTTTTGTTTCAGGACTGTCTTTCACCACTGAGTATGCAAGCTTTACCTGCTCCTCCTGAGGCCTTGTGTATTGTAGAAATGGGTAATGCAGAAACTATTGAAGAGACACGAGAAGGTGGATCACAGGGTGGACTTTTCCTCAATATTGGCTTACAGGTTAGAACATACATTTTCTGCTGAAATTCACTCACTCATGAAGCATTCGTTATTATAGCAGCAATTCCGATAATGTTAGTTTTACTCTGGACATTTGAGTGATTTTAATTATATTGTATCACATATTTTATTCCTAGTTCTGGGCTGTGTGTGTGTGTGTGTGTGTGTGTGTGTGTGTGTGTGTGTGTGTGTGTGTGTGTGTGTGTGTGTGTGTGAGAGAGAGAGAGAGAGATCATCACCACCATGTTCACTTTTCTGTACAGGATATCTGTTTCCAAGCAAGGTAATATTTCCCCATAGCTTGATATCTTTTCATAGAAGATGGGTGAAGGTCACCACTTGTATGACAGTGATACTCATTTACAGCTACCATGTAATATCAAGACAAAATGTCATAAACAAAGTGTACTGGGTGCTTTTTGCATGACACCAGCATCTTCAAGATAAAGTCCTCTCAACTAGTTGAGGGAGTAGTGCATGACCAGGTCTATATGTATGGATGGCCTTGATTTTACTTAACTTGGCATGTCTTCTCAAGTACAACAAATTGCCAGAAGTCCTGGTCCCTTGTCATCTCCTTAGTGAGGCCCAATGCCTGAAGATCCTCTCTCAATATTTCATCCCATCTTCCTAGGTGTACCCCTTCAACAGGTTTCCTCCACAATTAGAGATTGGTACTACTTTATGCAGTTGTTCTCATATATATATATAATGTATGTATTTATATGATATGCTTCTTTCAGTTTATGTTTATCAAATTCACTGTCAAGGGATTGATCATCCTGGGGCCTACAGTAGCAGACACTTGCCCATGTAGCTGGGAAGTGATTGCCTCTGTTATCTTCATTCACCTCTGCTATTACCAATCACTTCTCTGCTGACTTCATTCCCAAATATCCCTGCTTTTCCCATAACATTTTCGCATCGTATTTCTGTCTTTTCCATCCTCCCACCATTCTTGTCCTTCTGATGTCTTGCTTCCCCATCTGGTGAAGTATTTCAACTTTGTGATTATAGATTCAACTGGGTTCAACATTGTCTTTCATCTCTCCTGAGTCAGTAATTCATAAAGCAGACTGATTTTATCACCTATCACCATCAACATGCATAAAACAAACATACAGAATTGACCTTGTGTTTAGTCAAAAAAAAAAATCATTTCCTGAAATTCTTTTTTTTTTTTTACAGAATGGTGTATTGCTGCGTACCGTGTTAGACACAGTCACTGGAGACTTATCAGACACTAGAACCAGATATTTGGGTTCCCGTCCTGTCAAACTATTTAGAATCACTATGCAAGGGTCAGAAGCTGTAAGTATTCATCAACATTGTTGCTACTTCATCTACTTTAATTTCAAATATTTCTTTTTGAAAATGATTCTTCAACTTTTTGTTCCCTGCAGGTTTTGGCCATGTCTAGCAGGTCCTGGTTAAGTTACACTTACCAAAATCGATTCCATCTTACACCGCTTTCATATGAAACCTTGGAATATGCCTCTGGATTTGCCTCTGAACAATGTCCAGAAGGTATTGTAGCTATTTCAACCAACACTCTCAGGTAAGCCAGATATGATATAAATAAGTTGATATTCACAGCTTAAAAATGTATTATGAGTTGATCTCCTGTCAGGGATCTTACAAGAAGGTAAAATAAATGTTAGTTGGTTAATCAGACCCAACTGGTTAACATATCAGTGAAATTAAAATATATGTGCTTTCAGAAGAGAATTAATCTGTTGTGAATTTGAATCTACTGCAAATATTTATTGCGTTTCTGAACAAGAAAGACACTTTATATGCTATAGTTCTTCTTTTTGCTATTGGAAATCTTAAAGCATATTCTTAAACTTTATATATTCCCGGAAAATTTAATGGAAAAAAATCACTCCAGTGTATCCTTTTACAACAAAATCTTTTAGGTACTTCATCTTCGGGATCTATACTTTAATATTATTATGTTCATATCACTCTGAGGTTCAATTATTTTGTTTTTGCCCTCTAGAATTGATGAAATAAAGTACCTGTCATGTACTGGGGTCACTAATTGACTTACTTCCCACTCCTGAACCATTGGACCATATGCCTATGTAAGAAATTTTGGAGCAGAGAATTGACAAAATTGTTGGAACTTCAGACAGAATACCTTGTGATAATCTGTCTAGCTCTTCACGTTCTGAGTTCAAATTCCACTTTCAGCTTTTTGTGATAAACAAAATAGAATACCATTCATGTACTGGGAATGAAGGGCATCCAGTAATAGAAACTATTGGAAAGCAGACGTTGGAATTTATTTTTGACTCATTAAATCCTTGTCAAGACCGTCCAACACCTGCCAGTATGGAACATGAATGTTAAATAGTGATGGTGATGATGATGATGTACCTAATTTAGAAACTATTATTATTACTTATTTATTTATTTATTGAATAATATTTAGAAAGCTTTTGGTCAAATTCATATAAAATTTGTTACTGAATTCTTTCTCTTGTCCCCACAAATTTTTTGAATTTATGATAGAGCAACTGTCAAGAGTTAGAAGTGTAGAACATATTTCACCATCTAATTTTCAGCTAAAAGTAATTTGTAAAGTCCATCTGATCCATGCCAACATGAGATCTCTGAACCATTTTTCCAATGTGAAGTAAGAGTTGACTTTTACACTGTTCAAAAACTTATAAATTGTATTTGATTTACTTTCTTTCAGGATTTTAGCTTTGGAGAAACTAGGTGCTGTCTTTAATCAAGTTTCATGGCCATTGCAGTACACTCCAAGGAAATTTATCATTCATCAAGATTCCAACAACCTTATCATCATTGAAACTGACCATAATGCTTATACTGAATCAACAAAACAGCAACGCAAACAACAAATGGCTGAGGTTGGTTTGTTAAGTTAATTTCTCTTAATCAAAAATGTCCTGTGGGTTGTTGTGTATGAATTTACCCTGTTTCCAGATATTCCCACACACCCCTATATAAATTCAGGGTAGCCATGTATTTTTTCCATTGCAAGACACTTCTGCTTGTCCCTAACATAAAATTTCACTATCTTCTCAAATACTTCCCACACTTATTCTTCCTTTTTAGCAAGTTACTTGGCAACCCCCACTAGTGCTAGTGGTATGAAGAAAGAACTCATACTATAAAGTGGTTGGCATTAGGAAGGGTACCCAGCTGACATGGAGTGCAATGTAGGCCTGTGGCTCACCAGATTGTCAAACTATCCAACCCATGCCAGCATGGAAATCAGGCATTAACTGATGATGATGATGATCTTGTGTTTTGGAGTTTTTTTGACATCATTATCACCCTCATCAACATAGTCACCAATATCATCACTATTATGTTCTATTTGACAAGGTCTGATTGATTAGAATTCTCACTTGTAGAAAAAGTGAACTGATGGCATTGTTAGGTGTTGTTAGAAGTCCAGAACATCAGATGTATTTTGGTTTCATTCAACATGGAACCACACTGCATATATTGTTATACAATGTTTGATTGTGCATAGTAAATTATAGTAGTTTAAAACATTTCACAAATCTAGCTGAATGTACCATTATTTCAATCAGGCAATGGTCTGAGGGTGATGCCCTATATTCTATCGTACAACAGTCTAAGCTATAATAAAACTAGTGTTATACTATTATAATTACAGTCTGTTACAGGAGTTATTAACCCTTTAGCATTTAAACTGGCCATTATTAGGCCCAAATATTCTAACTGTTTTATGTTCAAACCAGCCAAGTCAACTCTCTTGCACCTATCCTACAATGTCATTCTAAAAATAAACAATCATATCATCAACCTCTTGAAGACATGAGATAATGTATGATTAATTTAAAATAATATGAATAAAAAAGCATTGCATTTGACAAAGTAATCTGAATGCTAAAGGATTAAAGAATGTTTTTGCGATTATAATTTCTGTTTATGTTGGTGCAGTTGTGCCTGTGTGATTAAGAAACTTGCTACCCAACCATGTGATCTTGGGTTCAGTCCCACTGTATGGAACTTAGGGAGTATTCTGCTATAATCCCGAGCCAACCAAAATCTTGTGAGTGGATTTGGTTGACGGAAATTGAAAGAAGCCCATTTTGTTCGTGTGCATCCTTCTCCTTGATGGTTGTAAATGAGCATGGTTTTTATGTCAATGCTTCTGTGAAGAATGTGTCTGGCCATGGGAAATTATTACTTTGCTTGGAAACAGGTGAGGGTTGGTGACAGGAAATGCATCCAACTGTAAAAAAGTTTACCATGACAAATTCTCTCTGACTGATGCAAGTGTGGAAAAGTGAACATTAAATGACGACATTATATAATTTCCAATTTTTAGGAGATGATAGAAGCTGCACAAGAAGACGAGCGACAACTAGCTGCTAAAATGGCTGATGCTTTCTTGGAAGAAGACCTTCCTGAGAACACTTTTGGTGCTGCCAAGGCTGGTACTGGCATGTGGGCGTCTGTTGTTCGTATCATTAATCCAATTTCAGGAGAGACTTTAGATAAAGTATCTCTTGATCAGAATGAAGCTGCACACAGGTTTGTTTAACATGTTCCTTACATTTCTCTATTTTATCTTATGTTTTATTTCCATTTTAATTTCTTTATAAATTATTCATAAATTGAACTGATTATTTCTAATGGAATTTACAATCTTCAATTTTTCTTTCCCCCTCTAGCATTGCCCTTGTGCGGTTTTCATGCGCCAGTGATGACATGCATGTGCTTGTAGGAACAGCAAAGGAATTAGTACTGAACCCACGTTCTCTCAGTGGGGGTTTTATCTATTGTTACAAACTTCTGAATTCTGGAGAGAAGCTAGAGTTTGTACATAAGACTGTGGTCGATGAGCTTCCTGGTGCCATTGCTTCATTCCAAGGCCGAGCCTTAATAGGAACTGGCCGATATCTTCGTATATATGATCTTGGGAAGAAAAAGCTGCTCAGAAAATGTGAAAATAAGGTATTGTCTTTTTTTCTTTATATATATATATATATATATATATATATCATCATCATCATTTAGCGTCCGTTTTCCATGCTAGCATGGATATATATATATATATATAATATATATATATATATATATATATATATATATCTATACACATGCATGCACACACACACACACACACACACACACAATATATGTATGAGGGGGTGCTGTAAAGTTCCTAGCCTTGGGTAAAAGAAAATACAAGAGGATCAGTTAATTATGATTCTATTCAACAACATATTCCCCTCTCAAATTTACACACTTATTGCAGCAGTCCTTATGTTTTTCTAAGCTGTGCAAAAGAACTCGGAATGTTGGGCCTCCAATCAGGCCTTTTGCGATACCCTTAAAGCCAGGATCTTTTCAGCACCCCCTTGTATGTCTACAGTATGTATATATAATGTATATATACATATTATTTCATATTTTAATTTAAGTGAACTAAAATAGTGAAATGGAGTTATTAGAAATGTTTAGTAGTAATTAGTTATTGACCTGACTTAAAAATGATTGATGTTTCTAATATACTTTGTACAGCTATGTTTGATTCTTGTATGTGTAGCAAAATGACAATAGCCAGTGGTATCCAAATGGTTTAATAAATTTGCTGTAACAAAGACAATATGAATTCTTTCTACCATAATCATCAAAATATATGAAATGGTTCAGAAGGTGTGGTTTTATGTGCAAATCAACAGAAAGTATTTGGTGTATTCTTGATAGTTCAAGTCACTTAACTGTTTTGAATGTTGTCACTCGGGTCATCTGAGATTGCTGACTATAGTAAATGGTATTTAATCCACTGGAAGTTTGCATCATTCATGTATTGTAAATTGGTGCAGACAGGGCTGTCATCATCATCATCGTTTAACGTCCGCTTTCCATGCTAGCATGGGTTGGACGGTTCAACTGGGGTCTGGGAAGCCTGAAGGCTGCACCAGGCCAGTCAGATCTGGTGGTGTTTCTACAGTTGGATGCCCTTCCTAAAGCCAACCACTCCGTGAGTGCAGTGGGTGCTTTTTATGTGCCACCGACACAGGTGCCAGACGAGGCTGGCGAACGGCCACGCTTGGATGGTATTTTTTATGTCCCACCGACACAGGTGCCAGACGAGGCTGGCGAACAGCCACACTCGGATGGTGTTTTTTACGTGCCACCGGCACAGAGGCCAGGCAAGGCTGACACGGCCATGATCGGATGGTGTTTGTTACGTGCCCACAGCATGGAGGCCAGTCGATGCGGTACTGGCTACGGCCACGTTCGGATGGTTTTCTTATGTGCCACAAAATACAAATTCCATTGTTGTTCATCGATTTTGATTTGATTTGATTGTGAAGTTTTGTTTGATCTTTCAGCCCCATAGTGCAACAGCTGTGCAGAAGCTCACAGATGTCTATTGATGAATGATGGCAAACATGATAAGAAATTTACAAAACCATTGCTTTCTGAATGCAGTCCCTTGTGATATTCGTTCTGCATCAAAGTACAGACATTCCCTTGTCATTCTTGCCAATAGAGAAGCAATGGTTGAACTACTAGAAACTTGTAACTAATGATGCCATTGTTCACTGATTGTGACTGAAAATAAATGAGTGGAATCTAATAGTGCTCTTTTAGAGTTCGGAGATATTGACATGTTTTATTTATTAGAACTGTCAGAATTTAGTTTTGAGAGCAAGGTAAAATGAAGTCATTCTGTGATTGAAGTAATAATCATCTATGTATAATATTTTTTCTTTTCTCTAAATATTTCAGCGTATTCCAAACTTTATCATGAGTATTTTAACATTGGGTCACCGGATTGTTGTCTCTGATATCCAAGAAAGTATTAATTTTGTCCGTTACAAACGACCTGAGAACCAACTAATTGTATTTGCTGATGACACGACACCTCGTTGGGTAACCAGTTCATGTCTACTTGACTACGATACTGTGGCAACTGCAGATAAATTTGGTAACATCACAGTGGTAAGTTTGAATACAGTTATGGCCATTGTTTGACTTGTTTCAGTATGAAGATACATTGAATGAATTCTTCTGAAGATTCACATATTCCTCTTATGGAACTGTGCTTTGCCATGGACATTGTAGTAAAGAAAAAGAGAGAAACTGACTCAGTGCTGAAATATTTTACTGGAAATTTGTTGTTCAGTAGTTTCCAGTGCTTACATAGAATTATCTTGTGCAGAAAACTATTAAGAAAAAGAACTGTTTCTAGTGCTGTCAGTATCAAAATTTTCTACTACTGAATATTGACCTCATTAAAACATGGCTGTTCTCCGAAATAATTGAAACCATAAAGATAGTTTAACCCTTTAGCATTTAAACCAACCATATCTGGCCAAAATAACCTACCAGTTTTATCTTGAAACTGGACAGATCTGGCCGCTTACATCTACCCTACAATGTCATTCTCAAAATAAACAATCACATCATTGAAATCTCAAAGCTACAAAGTAATGCATGACTAATTCAAATCAATGTGAATAAATAAGCATAAGATTTGACAGAGAAAGCTGAATGCTAAAGGGTTAAAACCTTCAATCAAAAGAAATAACTTTTACATAGCAGCACATACTCGTAATTAGTTTCAGTGCATGGTTGTTTTCAAATTGTGTAATGCACTTGATATAATCATCATTAAAGTCACTATGCTGGGTTACTTAAACCATACTTTAAATCTTTAGCATTCAGATTCTGTCAAATATAATGCTTATTTATTCACATTATTTTGAATCAATCATAAATTATCTTGTAGCTTTGAGATTTCAAATGATGTGATTCTTTTACTTGTTTCAGTCATTAGACTGCAGCCATGCTGGGGCACTGCCTTGAGGAATTTTAGTTGAATGAATCAACCCCAGTGCTTTTTTTCTAAGCTTGGTACTTATTCTATTGGTTTTTTTTTACCAGACCGCTAAGTTATGGGGTTGTAAATATATTACATACACGATGAGCTTCTTTCAGTTTCCATCTATCAGATCCACTCACAAGGCTGAAGCTGTAGTAGAAGACACTTGCCCAAGGTACCAAGCAGTGGTTGGGAAGCAAACTTCTTACCACACAGCGACTCCTGTGCCTGATTGTTTACTTTTAGAATGACATTGCTGTTTAGGTCTGAGAGGCCAGGCTTGTTCTAACTTAAACAGGTAGAATGAATATTTGGGCAGTTTAAATGGTAATGGGTAAATCATATTGCTTAGATTTTTTGCAGATTTACTAGTGTATTTTTTTATGGATGGATTTAGTGGACAGTTGTAAACAAATGATTCTGGTTTGATTTATTAAAACATAGCTATGACTGATCGATACAGTTTGCTATCATTTCACTGGCAAAATGAACTCACTACTTTGCATTACTGAAATAGAATGTGTCTTTTTTCTAATGGTATGTTGATGTAGATGATCCATAAACATAATAATTTTAATTGAGGTACTGTTTTAGCTGATTAGGTTGGTTGCTAATGAAACTTCATGATATAACAAATCTTTCTTTCTGCTTAGATTCGTTTACCTCCTGACGTCTGTGATGAAGTTGAAGAAGATCCAACTGGTAACAAAGCACTTTGGGATCGAGGTTTACTTAATGGTGCTTCTCAAAAGGTTTGTACTTGAGAGTTCATTTCTTGTGTGTGTATGTGTGTGTGTGTGTGGTATTTTTTCAGGCAAAACAAAAGATCCTTAAGACGTTTTATTTCAAACAAATTGCTCCTTTGGTAAAGCTTTTTTTGTTTTATAAATAATAAATTAATCTTTGTAATGTTTTTGAAAAAAGTTACACTACATTCACATATGCTTAATTGTAACAAATGTTTTATTAAATGAATGAATTTATAAGCTTCCTTTAAAAACAGATATGTAGCTATAATATTTTTTTATATATTTGATCTTTTGTTTTTAGGCTGATGTCATTGCTAACTTTCATGTCGGTGAAGTAGTGACATCTTTACAGAAGGCTACCCTCATCCCTGGTGGATCAGAGTCCTTGGTCTATACAACATTATCTGGCAGTATTGGAATGCTAGTTCCTTTCACTTCACATGAGGTATGTTGAATCTCTTTCTAGAAATATTTTTAAGAATGTATTTTATTCCACAATAACCTACTATTGTTCACATTATCTAGCCTTAATTATTATTGAAATTCAGCTCAGCAATTATTTGCTGCTCAACCTTCAGTCCCCTCCTCCAAAATTTCAGGCCTTGTGCCTTTAGTAGAAATGATTATTAGTTAATCATTTTAAGGTGGTGATTAGCACACTGGGCAAAATGCTTAGCAGCCTTTCATTCATCTTTCCTTTCTGAGTTCAAATTCCACTGAGTTTGACTTTGTCTTTCATCTTCTCGGGGCTGATAAATAAGTACAAGTTGAGCACTGGGGTCAAGGTAACTGACTTACCCTCTCTCCCAAACTTGCTGGCCTTGTGCCAAAATTTGAAACCATTATTATTTAATTATTGTCACCTTGCTCAGTCATACTCCTTGTTAAGCAAAGCTCCTATTGCCAAAGTGGAAGACAACAACTATAAAAATTGCAACTGTGTAACTGTATCAAAGCTACACTCACATGACAATTCTTAATAATTCTTAATTCATACACAAAGTTCACACACACACAGACCATACATACACAAATACATTATTCAAACATTGTTTACATATGCTTGATTAACAGACAATCAGACAACCTTCAGAAAAGTGGAAATCTCATATTTGAAGCTAGCAGGATTACCTGTTTCCCTAGAGAAGTAGCGTTTCATGGATTGACTTTAGTTGATGAGTGCCAGTGATTAAATGTTTAATGTTTCTTGCAAGACATTTTTTCAGGAATTGATTGGTTGTTACCTTTAGTTGTGTTATCTGATTTCTCCCCCCACCCCACTCCATCTCATTATACAAAATACATTTTTATATTCATTTCCATTTGAATGTGTTTTGTTTTCCAGGACCATGACTTTTTCCAGCATTTAGAGATGTACATGCGCTCAGAACATCCTCCACTTTGTGGTCGAGATCATCTTTCTTTCCGTTCATATTACTTCCCTGTCAAGGTAAAAAAGCATTTCTCTTAACTTTATCTAACTTGGTAGCCACTGTAAATGACTACTGAAGGTGAGGAAAGTAATGCTGGTGGTGCCATTACCCTCATCTTCATTGTTAGCTGTAACAAAAATTAAACATTGCAGTAGATTTTTAGAAGTGGTACAATTAGTGAATTATTTAAGTGTTGACCCATTTTTAGTGTGAATATTTTGCTTTAGATGTTTCTGCAGAAAAAAATCATTATAACAGTGTTACTTATTAGTTTTGTAATGATATACTTCATAAGGAAGCACATTTATTGATGGCTGTTGATGTTGGTAATATTTTTGGCAGTAACTGATTCTGTTTGTATAAAGTCTTTAAAAAACATTACCTACCCCCTACTAACAATGATTATGTAATTTTTTTTCTTAAGATTTCTATTAATTATATTTTAGTATTTTACTTCTATCTTTTTTCTGTTATCCTTTCAGAATGTCATTGATGGCGACCTCTGTGAGATGTTCAACTCCATGGATGTTGGAAAGCAAAAAGGCGTTTGTGACGATTTAGACCGTACCCCTAGTGAGGTAAGAATACATTGCTTTTAATCTGTTCAGTATTCATTTAATTCTCATCCCATCTTGGGAAATATCAATGTGGTTTAGAGTCCTCAGAGCAGAATGTTAATCGTAGAGCCAAGTTAAGAAAAATTAGAGATTTGAGTGTGGCAGGGGAGTACCTGCTATTCCCAACTTATTCTTTTAGTCAGCAAGGGTATTCACTTTGCTTAATCAGATTCTTCCTTCTTAGAACTGCTTTCCTTTTTACCTTGGGTTGGACAGACTGTTGTGGTCTGAATCAGTTTTTATTTAAGAGTCTCTGCTCTTGCTAGATGGGCCAGAGAGCCACATTTCACTGTTTCATTTTCAGTTTGGTTTCTATGACTAGACACCCTTCCTATCACCAACCAATTTACAAAAAGCAATCAGTTCATTCTGCTGGGTGGTTGGTGTTAGGAAGCTGTAAAATCCACATCAAAACTGACACAGAAGTCTGGTGCAGTCTTCTGCCTGACCAGCTGCTGTCAAACCACCCAACCCATGCCAGCATGGAAGGTGGACGTTAAATGACGATGATGATCAGGTGCATTAGATTGTGGTACTAGTACTAAAGAGATCATGCCCTCAATAGGAACAATCAAATTAAAGGGCCCTTTCCATCAAACTTTGTCTTCATTTGTTTATCAACCATTTTAGAGAATGTACTATGGAATGGATATGTGTGTTCCTATATTAAAATATCTCTTTCATTTCTTTTGCAGGTCTCTAAGAAATTGGAGGATACCAGAACTCGTTATGCCTTCTAGAGCAGAGTATTTTTGGAACAAGAAATACTGACAGCTGACACTACAACAGGGATCATTTTTCATTTTGTCCTCCTGTCCACCTCAACCTGACATCAGTAGGAATTGTTTTACTCTTTGGACAATTGCGGTTATGCATTTTCCTGCCAAACTAAATGAATTTCAAGAAAATCATCCTGATGGGTTTTTCTTTTCTTGGCACGCAAACTAGGAAACAGCAGCAGTCTAGAAATTGGGAGTTTTTTTTTTCTGAACATTTTGTAAATATTTTCACAGTGACATCTCTTCTACTATCACCATCATCACTGATAATAATAATGATAATAATAATAATAATAAAAAGACTTATTTAATTATCTACAGTATTTGATTTTAGTATTTCTAACCTGTTCTTGAATTTCTTTCTACATCCACTCCAACCATTTCAGTGTAAGGAGAATGTTTTTATTATTCATGTGTGTATGTACCATCATCATCTTCATCATTATCAACAACAACAAATGGAACTTGTTGAGGCAGATGCTCTTCCAGTCACCAATCCTTACCTATTTCCAAACATGGTAATATCTTCCATGGTCAGGCATGGTTTCCCTGGATGACTGGAAACAAACAACTTCATTTGTATAATGGCAAAGCTTGCTTACAACTATCACATAATGTCAAGGACATGGGTACACACAAACACATACCTGTGCACAACATACGCATAAACACATACATACTTGCATACATCAACTAACTTGCACATTACAAATACATTCTGTAAGTGGAACAGTAAAAACATGCAAGACTCCTCCAGTATAAAATCTGACATTGTTTTTGTTATCTACATTCCAGTGATGAAGCTTTGTATCTTGGTTAGAAAACAACTCCTTCAGCAGAAGAATTTAAATAATTATAAACAGAAGAGGATGTACACTGCACACACTAAACTTCTTTTTCAGTTTTCATCTACCAAATCCACACTCACAAGACTTGCAGAGCTGGCAGAATCATTGGTACGTTGGGCAAAATGCTTAGTGACATTTTGTCTGTCTTTATGATATGAATTCAAATTCCACCAGGGTCAACTTTGCTTTTCATCCTTTCAGGGTCGATAAAATAAGTATTTGTTGAGCACTGGGGTTGATGTAATTGACCTACTCCCTCCCCTGAAATTGCTGGCCTTGTGGTAAAAAATTTGAAATCAATATATACTTTCATTTTAAGTTCCCCTTCAAAGCACAAGTCCAGGCAAGGTTGTTTATGGAAGACCAGTGGTCGCCCATGCATACCAGCCTCCCCTCTCCACACCATCAATGTTATCCAAAGGAAAGGCAAAGGCCAATATAGCTAGGCTCCAGTGACGTTGTGACTCATTTCTTCATCTGAGTGAACTGGAGCAACATGAAACAATGTGTCTTGCTCAAGAACATGACACAGCCCAGTTCGAGAACCAAACTTACTACCTTATGCTTGTTAGCCTTACGCTCTAACCACTGAGCCATGCACCTTCACTTGAGAAGAACAACTAACGGTATATTAGTTTAATCCCTTGTAGATGGATTTAGTACTGACAGTCTGTGCTGTGTATCAGTATTTGGCCATTCAGTAACTTATTTCATACAAGGAATTTTACAGTGTATTTAAAGATTCTTCTCAGTGTGATATATTTGAAACTACGGTGCTGCACAGAGTGAGACATTGCACTGCTCACACACACAGTATTTCAATGTGGTGAATACCGCTTCCCATCTGCAATGGGTTAACACTCAGGAAAAATGAAAGAAGTGCTGAGCCTATGCTCTTCTATGGAAAGGATAGATGAGTGAGAGAAAAAAAATGTATCTGAATTAAATGGTCAAAGCATGTTGAAATGACCAGAAAAGGAAGACGTTTTAAAGATGCTAGATATTGGAATGAAAATAGTTTGTATTACTGAGATGTTACAATAAAAATAACTAGAGAGTAAAACTAAGTATCTCTTATATAACATTTAAATATAAAGTACCTCTTAGGTAAGTTTGACAAAAATGTTGGGTATCATCAAGCAACACAATTGTGGATCACTATCATCATTGTCCCCATTGGTTTAATGCTCATTTTACCATGCTTGTATGGGTTAATATAATTTATTGAGGCAGAGTTTTTATGGCTGGATGCTCTTCCTGTCACCAACCCTTACCCATTTTCAAACAAGGTAATAATTTCCTCATGGCTTGACATGTTTTCATGGGAGATGAGAAATTAAGGACACAACATGTATGATGGTGATATTCATTAACAACTGTTACATATACATTATGTTTCCTTTTATTATGCCGGTCAATCATGCCTCAAGAAAATCAGAACCCTTTGCCCCATTTTTTTGAAATTTTTACAGGATATGTAGGATTATGTATCCGTTGTCTTGTGTACTTTTTGTCTAAATCACTGTACATTTAAAATGGAAATGAAGAAAAGCACATTTATTGGGTGTTTCTTTTTATTATGCAATTTAACAAATATATAAACTACGATGTAATGTGATTTACATATAGAACAATACATAACCTGACCATTAATATATACGTATATCTTCCACCATATAATTATATTTACAAACAATTATGTATATATTTTACATCTTTACATAACCTCCTTTACCATCTATAACTTTAAATATTCTCTCATCAACTGATTTTATCAATTTCTCAACAATCTTACTTTCAATGTTACTTGCAACAGTTTTCTTTTTGCTTCCCATAGTAAATCCTTGTTTACCATTAGAATATACATTTATTTAAAAATTTACCACAAATTCTGTTAGGTTTAGATCTGGAGACTGGGGTCCATTTCATTAATCTTATGTTCTTCGAAACCTTTCTTAGCTAAATGGTTAATAGTGATTTTGGCAGAGCATGAAGGGGCATTATTATGCTCTTTATCTTGAAACTTAACAATGTTGACTTGTACCAATGAAAGACGTTGTCATCTCGACTCCATCAGCAACCTTAAATGGACCTCTAATGTCTCCCCCAACTATACCAGCCCAAAACATGATTCCTCTACCACCCTGCTGTCTTCTTAATCGTGTTGGTTGACTTTTTCCATATAACACCCAGTTTCTTGCCCATCTATCAGATTCATCTAATGTTGCTCTGCATTCATCAGTAGAAATTACATTTGTAAAGTCTGCCTTCATATATCTTTTTGCCCATGCCATTCTTTTTTTCTTTGTGTACTTTATTTAAAGGAGGCAATTTTGTGAAATTTATGACTTTGCCTATTTCATTTAGTATTGTGCAATGTTTTTTCCTTTGTATGTTAGAGACACAACAAAGATTTGTTTGCTGGTTAACCCACTTTCCTTACACATAATTCTTTTGAGTTTTCTCTTATCTCTATTTGTGATGTTCTTGAAACCTGTTTTCTCCCTTATTCTTAATCTCTCTATTTTTTGTACCTGTTTTTATTTTTTATTGTTCTGTGATCTCTATTTAGCTTTTTAGAAATTACACTTGTACCCACTTCTCCCAGTAGTTTCACTATTTCTTTCTTCTCCTTTGATTTTGTGTCTTTACTTTGACCCATTTCTATATATTCTGTATCTGAAATTCAGAAAAAAAACCATTTCAAAACCACATATCACATGGGGGAAAGCAGTATCTTGTTAACTTGCATAATAAAAAGAGACACCCTATAAACATGTTTTTCTTCATTTCTGCTTTAAATGTACACTGATTTAGACAAAAATTACATGAGACATGGGATACATAATCCTACATATCCTGTAAAGTTTTTAAGAAAATCAGATAAGGGTTTTTTATTTTATTGAGGAATTATTGACCTGCATAGTAAAAGGAAACAATGTGTACATACATATATATGAGGACAACTTCAACTCACCAAACCTTTCAAAGGAAATGACAAAAGACCAAGATATCTGGTGCCTTGTACTCAAGAAGACCTGTCTTCCACAGCAGAAGTGTTAAGGCTGCTCCTCTTGATGAAGAAACTTGGCCTGCAAGAGCCCTTTGCTGGTGCCATGTTAAAAGCACCCAATGCACACTATAAAGTGGTTGGCATTTGCAAGGGTACCCAGCTATAGAAACCAAGCCAAATCAGACTAGAACCTGTACAGCTCTCCTGCCTATCAGCTCTGGTCAAACTGTCCAACCCATACGAGCATGAAAACATGATAAACGATGAGGATGATGATATATATATATACCATAGTTTTAAATGAATGTCACCATTTCATATTTCTGGGAAGGGCTTCTTCCCCTCAAACTCCATACTTCATTTCCTACATATGTTTATACCTTTTTCAATGGTAATGCTTTCTGTATAAATATAAACTTAAATGCTTTCCCAGATAAAATTGCACTTAATTTTTGAAACTCTGATGAAGTTATAGGGTAATTCACAAGCACTCAACCTTGAGTGCTTGCAACTTATAGCAGAAACAACTGTAAGCTAATGAAGTTTATGAGAATTTCTTATTCTGTTGTCATTTATTTAATTTCTTATATATATATATATATATACATACACACACACACATATATATATATAAATAAAATGTCATCATCATCATCATCGTTTAACATCCGTTTTCCGCGCTAGCACGGGTTGGACGGTTTGACCGGGGTCTGGAAAGCCAGGGGCTGCACCAGGCTCCAGTCTGATCTAGCAGTGTTTCTACAGCTGGATGCCCTTCCTAACGCCAACCACTCCGCGAGTGTGTATATATATATATATACACACACACATATATAAATAAAATATATATATATATGCATATATACATTCATATATGTACATATATATGCATATGGTTACAGGACGTCGCAAAAGGTAAACAACATGAAATATGAAAACAACGTGAATTACGAAATACGAAAACAACATGAAATGCAAAGGCAAACTTGGGTATGTGAACAATAAGAGACATGGAAAACAAGACAACATAAAGAATGACCCTTCATCAGTTATCAGCTATTCATTTTCTCCACATTTCAAGCAATTAACGACAATATGAGGATTCGAAAAACAGTTGCTCCTGTGAACCAAAATAAAATTTGGGATTTGCCAAGAGTCAAAGTTGGTAACAAAAAACAGGGCAGTGGAGACATACAACAAACCAAACCAAAACAAACATGGAGGGCTTTTAGGCTAGATGAGGTAGGTAGCGAACGAACGCTGGAGGAATATTCTTTGACAAGATAAAAGATAGAAGAGGAGATAGATAAGAATGCATCTGATCTGTGTGACAGACTGAAGGAAAAGAAAGATGTTCATGTGAGGGAAAAAAAGATGGATGATGGTCACGTGTGAACGAGAGAAAGTAAAGGAGGAAGAGGAGGAGAGAGAGAGACAGAAAACAGTGAAGGGGGGAATAAAAAGAATTAAAGAAAGGATGAGAGAGAAGAAACGAAAAGGGGAGAGGAGAGAAAAAAGAATTAGAGAAAGGAAGAGAACTACAGGGTAGAGTCGCATCAAAATTATTAAGATAAACTTGGAAATGAATGCGTGGTGTTCACTCATATAATAATATAAATAAAATATATATATATATACATACACATGTATATAAATATATGGGTACAGGACATCACAAAACGTAAACAACATGAATTACGAAATACGAATATTATTATTATTATTGAGGGTGCATGGCCTAGTAGTTAGGGTGTTGCACTCATGATTGCTAGATGGGAATTTTAACTTCTCGACCAAGTGGTGTGTTGTATTCTTGAGCAAAACACTTCATCTCACGTTGGCCTGCAATCATTTTGACACCTGACACATTGTACACAGTGCACCTGTTGAGACAATGTTAATTTGATGGAGGGAGTGAGCTAATGTGTGGCATAAATATTTCATCACTATAAACAAATCGTTTGTGCAGGTCGTTCAGCAAAACTGAACACTCATACATCATCTTCGATGGGAGAGTCCATTATATATAAATATATATATATCATCATTTAATGTCTACTTTCCATGCTGGCATGGGTTGGACGGTTTGACTGAGGACTGGCAAGCCAGGAGGCTGCACCAGATTCCAATCTGATCTGGCAAGGTTTCTACTGCTAGATGCCCTTCCTAACCCCTCCAAGAGTGTAGTGGGTGCTTTCTATGTGGCACCGGCATATATATGTATAAACTTTATGGCGGCGAGCTGGCAGAATCGTTAGCATGCTGGGCAAAATGCTTAGCGGTATTTCGTTTGCTGTTATGTTCTCAGTTCAAATTCTGCCGAGGTTGACTTTGCCTTTCATTCTTTCAGGGTTAATTAAATAAGTACCAGTTACACACTGGGGTCAATGTAATCGACTTAATCCCTTTGTCTGTCCTTGTTTGTTCCCTCTGTGTTTAGCCCCCTGTGAGCAATAAAAAAATATTTATATGTATTTATTTTGCAAGATTCTTGATGTGAAAATGTGTGTTGAAACAGATATTGTTATACTTAAGGATGGTCATCTTTCAGTTTCCATCCACCAAATCCACTCACAAATTTTTGGTTTGCTAGAGGCTAGAGTTGAAGACACTTACCCAAAGTTTCACATAATAGGAGTGAATACAAAACATATTTGTGAAGCAAACTTCTTAACTACTCAGCTATAGCTGAGCCCTAAGCCATGCCTATGGTTACAAAAGAAATACATATGACATCACTGTTATTTTCAGTTTATATGATGTTCTTTCTAGCAGACTTATGATCAAAGCATTCTTACCATAGCCATCCCATATTTTTATACTTTTAGAACTATTCTGCTCTATTTGTAAAGAATAGATAGACAGATAGAAAGAGAGAGAAATTCGTTGAGTTGTTTACAGTTTCTGCCTACCAAATCTACTCACATGGTTTTGGTTGGCCCAAGGCTATTGTAGTAGACACCCAAGGTGCCAATCAGGACTGAACTTGAAGTTATGTGGTCAGGAAGCAAATTTCTTAATCACACAACTATGGGCCTAAATTTATATGCAAAATGTTTGTGAACAAATGATTTGTTTTCTTTTAGTTTGGCACTCATCCTATGTAACATCTAAACTGATAAATGGTCTTACTGTGTTTTTTTTTTCCTGTTGGGAGGGATCAGTAAACCATGGGTCTCTCCTTAACTTCCTGGGCTCCAAACCAATGTATCAGTTGAATCTTGAACCCCACCTTTTACAGGTCCTGGGTATATATAACAATATGTAATTTTGGCAGAAGTGTATTTCAGTTTTAGAATAAGTACAATATGTCTTTGCTTACCATAAGAAGTGACTAAAAGGGTTGGTTATAGGAAAAGCATCCAGCCATAAAAATATTGCCTCAGAAAAACTGTCCAACCAATAACAGTATGGGATAGTGGATGTAAAATGCTGATAAATTCTAACACAAGCCCAGAAATTCATAAGGGAAGGGAAAAATTGATTGAATTGATCCTAGTATATATATATCATCAGTACTTATTTCATTGAAACTGAATTTAGTCCTTTTAATACCAGTCCATATATGACCATCTCTGGTTCTATAATGCATATTTGCATAGAGCCAGATAAAGAATGTATTGGCCCACTTTCTTGAGTGTTATCAATTCACATATCAATGTTTATTTATATTGCCTCACCGTCACCATCACCACCACCATCATCATTATCATTTAACATCTACTTTCCCTGCTGGTATGGATTGGATGGTTTGACAGGATTTGGTGAGCTGCAGGATGCCATTGAGCTCGAGTGTCAGCTTTGGCATGGTTTCTATGGCAGGATGCCCTTCATAACATCACTGCACATTTAATTTTTAATTTTATGCAGTTTACTTCAACTCTTTAGCATTTAAACCAGCCATATCCAACCCAAATATTCTATTTGTTCTACATTCAAACCAGCCAGATCTGGCCTCTGACACCTAACTACAATGTCATTTTAAAAGTAAAGAAACACTTCATTGAAATCTTGAAGCTATGAAATTACTCCGTCAGTTACAACGATGAAGGTTCCAGTTGACCCAATCAATGGAACAGGCTGCTCATGAAATTAACATACATGTGGCTGAGCACTCCACTGACACATGTATCTTTAATATAATTCTCAAGGAGATTCAGAATAACACAGAATGTGACAAGACCCTTTGAAATACTGGTACTACTCATTTTTGACAGCTGAGTGGACTAGAGGAATGTGAAAAAAGTGCCTTGTTTAAGGACACAATGTGTCACCAGGAATCGAACTTACGCCCGTGCGATCATGAGCCGAATACCCTAACCACTATGCCTTTGTGAAATTAACACGCATGTGGCTGAGTACTCCACAGACATGTATTCTTAACATAGCTCTCAGGGAGATTCAGCATAACCAGTCAAATACTGGATTGATTTAATATTTCTATAAATCTTCCTAGGTATTAAAGAGAATTGTCTCAAATTCAGCTACTTCTATAGAAAACGAACAAATTATAGTATGCTGGTAACTAGTGAACTGAAGAAGGAAGCAAAGTAACACAAGCTCCTAAAATAAAATCTAATTAGGTCAAGTTTACTATCTTCCTGCTTCTTCTAATTGGGACAATCTTAATATAGTTTAGGTGACTGTAATGGAACTTATACCTGAGATAACTTCTTATTCATTTTAACAAGAGATAAAATTTCCAGTGAAGAAACTGGAAGTGTTTGTCTGTTGTTGGATAACATGACATTTATTTCACAGGAAATTTCAGAAATAAATTCCATTGAATAGCTACTATTGTTGTTTAACCACAAATTAATCCATTTTAATTTCAGACATTAGATAACGTAATTGTACATGCATTGGGTACACTTCTTTCTGAAGTTGATTGGGTGTAATTTGAGTTGATATTTGGTTACTTCTAGCAATCCAAGCAACCAAATAAAGGTTCCATCATTGGATCACTGTCTTCTGTATACCTTGAAAAGTGAAATTTTATTGACCTCATTCAAAAAGAAGGAAAAAAGAAGCCAAGTAAAACACAGCCAGTCTATAAAACAGTAGCTCCTAAGTTGTCCAGACTGAAAGAGACCCATGCTATTGACCTAGTTCTTTAAGATAACAAGTAAATTACTTGAGACACCATCCCCACCGTCAAACTATGTTGCCCTACTACTTTTGTTTTGCTTTACTTGAAAAATTCCACAAAAAGATATTGGTTTCAAATTTTGGCACATGGTCAGCAAGTTTAAGAGAAGTAGGTAAGTCAATGACATCAACCCAGTGTTCAACTGGTACTAATTTTATTGACCCCGAAAGGATGAAAGGCAAAGTTGACCTCCAAGGAATTTGAACTTAGAATATGAAGATGAATGAAATTTTAAGCATTTCCTGGAGGCCTTCTGACAAATTCTTGCTTATTAGAAAACAAAACGATCTACGTTGCACGAAAAAAAACAAAAAAAAAAACAGTGAAGTTTGGGGGTAAGAGTCTGATACTTTGGGGATACATAAAAAGTGATGGTTCAAGAAAGTTGGTTAAAATTGATGGTAACTTGAATAGTGCCAAATACATCCAGTGGCTGAAGGACAATTTGATACCAGACTTGGATGAAGGTGAAATTTTTCAGCATGAAAGAGTTCCATGCCACAGATGGTATGCTACACAATAGCGTCTGGTTGATGAAGATGTTACTGTATTGAAAGATTGACCAGCTTAGAGCCCTGACTTAAATATCATCAAGCAAATGTGGTCAGAACTAAAGAGAAGAGTTCGTCAGAAGAATTCAACCTGATCTTGAAGAGCTGTGGGAGCTCAGCCACTGACATCTCCTACCTGTGAAGATGGTGAAGAATTTGTACGCATCTCTTCCCAGGAGCATTGAAGCAATTATTCAAGCTAAGGGAAGCCACACAAAATATTAAACAATTTACAGTAACTTCTTGAAACAAACATTATGTAATAAATTTTGATTATAGACATTTTTCTGTTTTAAAACACTGCATCATTATTGGTTTGTATAAGGTGGCTGAAAACTTTTGCATGGCCATTTTTGGTGGTTGTCTTACATCTTTCCTTCTCTTCAGAACCCCTACTACAAAATATAATGATAAAGTACAGAAATGACTCCAACAGGGCCAATGTTTCATCTGTAAGAAAAAGGAATTCAAAACATACACTTATAAGTTGGCAATTAGTAGAAATTTACAACAGCTTAAAGTGGCTGAAGACTTTTGCATTGTATCATACTTGGGAATACTGGAAGGAGACGAAATAAAAAAAAAAAATGAAGTGAAACAAATTACCAGTAGGGAGTAAACAAGGAGAGTGAGAAAATTATTGCAGTTAAAACTGAATTCAAAAAATCCTATTGAAGCAATAAATTCAAGAGCAGTATCCTTAAACAGATATGGAGTTGGAATTATAGACTGGACCAAAAATGTTAAGAAGAAAGTTGACAGAAAAACTAGAAAGTTGTTGACAATGTATCCAAAAGCTGATGACATCTGGCTGTACTTGAGGAGAGACCAGGGTGGAAAGGTTTAATAGCAGAAGAATGTGTACAGATGGTAAGAAAAAGCCGAGTAGAATATTTACAGAGCAACACAGAAAAACTATTGAAGACAGTGAATAAAGAACAGGTGATCAAGCACATAATAAGAGAAAAGGACAAGAATGAAATACAATGAGAGCACACCAGATAAATTGAAGAGAAATCTCTGCATGGTCAATTTTGGAGAGTCACTGATGATGTAAGTGAAACAAAACTCTGGGCTTAGTTAAAAAAGGGGTAATTAGAAAGAGAAGCAGAGAGCCTAATTGTAGCAAACACAAGATTGAGTGATAAAAACAAACAACTTGATAAAAACTATATATGGAGAGAATGTGTCAGAAAAATGTAGATCTGGTATTCTCATCTTTGTATCTATGAACCTCTCACTTCGATAGCTGTAGACTCTATCACTGGCTTTTTCTTCATTGCTATTCTTATATGTACTTAACAAACGTGCATACATTTATGCTTACGCACACACGTACACTTTGTTCTCATTCTACGCAGTTGTGTCTCCCTTTTGCCTCTGGCACTTATAAGTACTATTCAATTAATATTTATTGTATCGACCGTGTGATGTACTAAAGAGCTATTCTCATCACCCCACGGTCCTTACAGAGGTATCCATGACCACTTATAGCGTCCCTAAAACTAATATATGGGTAGGAGGGAAGGAGGAAGGTATCCTCAAACCAGAAACGTGACCCAAATGTTTACAACAGAATGGCACTTAAAGTGTCAGGTGGTGGTTTTAAACCAGGCAACGAGTCAAGTCTAATACCTAAGTAGACCATAGCACGATTTGAACTCAGGAGACAAAAAAAAAATTGGAACAAATATCACAAAGCGTTCAGTCCGACATTCTTACGGTGATGGACTTCTCTCGGAGAATGGCGATCATGATTTTGTTCTGAAGGCGTATACGAGCAGTTAGTTTATGGTCCGTGTAAATGCTGATATATAGCGGAAGTTCTTAACGGACAGATACGCTGCTAGGAGCTTATGCCCAAAAGTACTGTATTTAGCCTCAGCGAGCTGAAGTCGTTTGGGGAAGAAGGATAATGGTTACCAAACGCTATCCACCAACTGCTGAAAAACACCACCGACTCCGGGCAGGGACGCGTCAACCAGTAAAGTAAGTGGAGCACCAGGTTTGGAGTAAACTAGCATATCCTTTAGTTTATTGAAGGAGGCCAGCTCTGCGTCACCTAACGTTATAGCTTGTCACTTCTTCGTTTTGTTGCGCTGAGTTACTTCATTTTGTGAGCAGCTGAGTTGCTTTGGAGCAGTGTGGAAGGAAACGCCGGTAAAATTAATCAATCCCAAAAATTCGCGCAGTTTTCAGAGCGACTTAGAGATAGGGAAATTTACTATCGCCTCCACCTTTTCTGGTAGTGGACGAATTTGTCGACAATATGGCTGAGGAATGGGAGAGACGAGACACCGAAAATATTTACTGGTGCTGATTACAATGCTGTACCCAGCTAACTACTAGACCAGTGGTTTTCAACCAGCGTTCCAGGGTTCCGCAAGAAGTTACAAAACTGCTAAAATCGGCAGTAATTTTTAATTCTCCTGTGCAGATATGTGTGCATAAGACTATTAAATTATTGCACAGGGGTTACTTGAGCCAGTGGAATGTTTCCTTGGGGTTCCGCTCCAGCAAAAAGTTTGAAAAGCACTGTACTAGACAGTTGATGTAAATGTACCTCTTGTTCAGCTTCAGACTTATTCGCCACCAACATATCGTTGATGTAAGCGTAAATGAACGGTAAAGCCCTGTGACTGTCTATAAAGTGTTGAAATGCCGGTGCTGCGTTACGGAGGCCGAAGGGCATCCGCAAAAACTTGAATGGTTCGAAGAGCGTGGCGATTGCTGTTTTCGGAACATCGGCAAGGTATCTGATTGTAGGCCCGCACAAGATCGATTTTCGAGAAAATCCGTGCTCTGTTCAGCGTGCTGGAAAAATCGTTAAAGTGTGGTATGGGATACTTGTCAGGCACTGTAGCGTTGTTGAGGGCTCTGAAGTTTCCGCAAGGGCGCCAGCCGTTCATCTCTTTCTTGGGTACTAAATGGAGTGGAGTGGACCAACTGCTGCTGGATGGTTGAATGATCCTCTGTCTAACATGTGTTGGAACTCTTATTTAGCGACCCGCAAGCAGTTAGGAGGCAGTCTTCGCGGTCGCCAGGCAACAGGCGGGCCGATGGTTTTAATTGTTTTGGAACAGTGGTCGGGTGATGTCCGAGTATTGACGGAAAAACATCTTCGTATCGGCTAGTTTTTGAACGTAACATGACAGGGCCTACTGTGGACATACGCGCGCAGGGAAATTAGTTGTAGTATTGAAGAATCTGCCTCGCTTGACGTCGAACAGAAGGCTGAAGTGATGCAAAAATTCAGTGCCTATAATTAGAATGGGTAATTTAGCAACGACGAAAATTCGACGAAGGCCTAAATTTAATGTGAAAGACTACTCACCAAAAGTCTGGATAGGCGATTGATTAATAGCCCGAAGAAAGGTCGGTGTTTGCTTTCTATGACCTGAGATTAGTGAGGCGGGGACGATGTTAACTTTATCTACGAGGAAACGGGTACCTGTTACACGATCGTTGATAAAGAAAAGGCGGCTTTGTTTATCTGCGCCAGGAGCATTCGTCGACTCTATAACCTGGCTTGGTTGTTTCGCGACTGGCAAGGGTATTTATGTTGAACAAACAGGGTAGCTTGCAGGAACGCGCATGTTTGCCATATTTATAGTGGAAGAAGCAAAACCGAGGAGATCGCCGAGTGGTGCTACGGCTCCTTGAAAAATCGTTTATTAAAGCGCCAAGGTTGATTATAGTTGAGTGGTGAGCAGCTGCGACATGTCAGCCCTTGCAATTGCGTTGAAAGAATTTGTATTTGCGCGCCTTGTTGCGTCAAGAGCGCACGCAGCTGTAGCAGTTAGGATGAATCTGAGGAAACAGCAAAAGGATTGGTGGAAGATGCTATCGGAGCCATCGTCGAAAACGGGTTAACCGCCTCAGTGGATTCTGTCTGCTATCTCGGCTAGTTCATTAATTGAGCCTGATTCTTTGGTAGATGCTAGTATGATTTGTTTGTTGGGAAACGTTGTTTAAATATATTGTTACGGACGCAAGGAAAATGTAAACGAACAAAAAAACATTATGCTCCTTGTTCCATTAGTTGGAATCGAACCGGCGCTCCAGCTGTTCAGTACAATGGTATTTCCTTTGTTCTGTCAAAGAGCACGATTATTAATGATCCTATAAAATGATCTATGGCCCCCGCACGGTCACGGAAAGTTTTTTAAAAATAAAATGTTGGGGAGGGATCTACACACTGCTGTCATCGATATTTCTCTTCTTCTAGCTGCTACCCGTTATAAATACGGATAGCATTAGGTTGAAAAGTCAGTCGGCGAGAGAGGGTCAGTGTGAGCGGAGACCGGGACCAGGGAGTGAGTTGGAGATGATGACGGCCAGAGACAGACAGGTGAAGTTGGAGATGGCGGGGACGAGAGACGGTAGAGATAGAGATGACAACGAGCGGCAGGCAAGTTGTTATAGTGGGAGTTTGTGAAGTTAAGAATTGTTGCGGACGCGAGTTAAGAAACAAATGTTCTGGTAATGTTGTTTTCTGTATGTTTTGAATTCTGATGTTTAAATGAAAAAAGAAAAACGTTGTGTTTGCTTAAATGAAAAAAAGAGAGAGGTTCTGACGTAACCGTTGAAAAGAAAAAAAGAGCGTGCTGTTGGCTGTTTTTAAGAGAAAAGAAAAGGAAAAAAAAAAAAGAAATTGGAAATGTTTTTAAAAGGAGAAGGAACCTTTTTGAGAACTATGGTGTTAAAAAAAAAGGAGGAAAGTGAAGCTCTAAGAGACTGTTGATTGTGAACTTTGTGTTAAATGTAAAAAACGAGTTGTCTTGAAAAATTGAACAGTATTGTGTCAAATGTTAAATGGTTTATTTTTCGAACTCTGTATTATGTTTAAATGCAAATGATTTGTTCTCCGAACAAATGTTGTCAACCTTTGTTTTGAATGGTTTTGTTTTGAAAAAAAATTGTTTGAATTACGCAACTTCCACCTGTGTGTCTCTTCTTTTGTTGTTGTGTTGGTTCCTGGCTGCGTTCGCCGCCTTACCCCTTCCCGTGGTGGATTTCCGGTTTACTGAGCGCCGTCGCCGTCGCAAGCGGACTGTTCCCGGCGTGAGGGCCATGTGGTGGCATCGGAAGGCCCAGGGCTTGCGTGCACGACGTAACAATATCATCCAGTAGGGTAAACAAGGCTGCGGGCGTGTATAATATAATTGAGAGTTAATTTCTCCTTGTATAAGTGTGTATATGTTCTTGTCATTCTAGTAGCATGTTTGTTAGAAGAGAAAGATGAGCCAATGGAAGAGAGAAAGAGAGCAGAGGTAAGTTGTATCATAGCGGCCAATTGTTTGGCCGTCAGATTCCAGTGGTTGTCTGCCTCTGGTCGTTTCTGTCCGTCTCTGGCCGTCCCTGTTCACCAACTGATTTTGCCTTACAGAATTCTAGTAATTATAACTATGCAGGCTAACTTGGAAAAGAGATGTATCGTTGAAAACATTGGGTAAATTAATGTAGGTCACTCCTTATCTAATTTCAACTTTCCGTGACATACAGGAGGTTAAAAGTCAAATGGAAAATATATAAATTGACTTGGCGAAGCCATGTGTTGAATGTAACTCTAATCAATTATCGTTTTTCTGTGAGAAAAATGCTGTTGAAATGTTAGGAGAAATTTGCCTATTCAGATTCGAATCTACTCTATGCCAAAATGAAGTCACTACATGTATATATGACGGGCTTCTTTCAGTTTCCGTCTACAAATTCCACACAGGCTTTGGTCGGCCTGAGGTTATAGCAGAAGACATTTGCCCAAGGTTCCACGCAGTGGGACTGAACCCGGAACCATGTGGTTGGGAAGCAAGCTTCTTACCTGCTGATTTCCCGCATCTAAGCAGCTTATGTAAAAGAACATCGCTGAACGCGTTGAATGAGCAATTTGTTGAAATGCTTCCGCCATATCAGTTGACCTCGCAAAATAACTGTTTTTCAGTGGCCGAATTCTCTCTTCAGTTGTCAGACGAAAATTCGCCAGAAGTGTTGAAAGTAAGGAGATAAGCTTCTGTGTTAGAAGTATTTGAAGAGGAAATGTCCACAATTCCATGAAAAGTTGCCATGTTTTTAGTGAAATTAGTTGAAACTACATATATGAAAAGATAAAATACTCGCCGTTATAGAGAACTTGAAGAAGTTCAAGATCAATTTCATCCCGGAATCACATTCGAGATAAGAAGTGAGTTTCCTCGGTGTTGAAGAGCAGATTTGACTGCTATTTCGAGTAAGACGGAAGATGCACTCAAGCTAACAGTGTTCTCATCATCATAGCCTGCAGAGGAAGGGGTTGCGGTGGTAAGAACTGTACGCGTTGCGGCTTTTACCCCTTTTAATATATTTTCTCATCGTGATGGTAGTCGAGATGGTAGACGTGTTAGTATTCATAAATCAAATTGCTAGATAAGGAGTGACCCAGAACTAAAAACAACAATACACCCATTTTCTCTCACTCATTCATGATCTTTCCCCTTCTTTCTCTTGCAACGAGATCTAGCATCGAACCTAAAATCTTCAGTTACCACTTCCGAAATGCCCAAGTCGTACGGTCTATTCTGATTGTTAACCAATAAACTCGCAGCGATATCATGGACACATTTCCAATGTCGTTGAGGTTCGCGCGCCTTTCCCAGTATTAAAATAATTTCATGCCAATAATAACAGCAGAGGCCCGAGACCGCCATTAGAAATCATACATTCTCACCATTCACCACATGCAAGCCAGAACGTGGCCTAGTATGACAAAAGCAACGACAAGTTTTTCTTGCTGAATTCCAGCCAAAAATATAAAGAACTTCTTGTATTATGATAAACTAACTCTTTCCGGCAGCATTAGTAATCACTATTATATTAACTTGTTACACTGAACTCCATTTCTAACCTCGCTGCATTACCAGGAGTAACCAAGCGATGTTAATATTCAATTGTTCTCTTGGTCGATAAATCTTACAGATAAAATACGTTATATCATGTGCGCGTCTGATCATTTTGGTATATCACGCTGCTCAGCTTATACCAATAAATAACAAACATACCGAAACAGCGACATTGGTGTCAACCAACTCTTTACAATACGACACTCTCTTTCACTTCTTTCTCACTCAGTCAGTCAATCACTCATTCACTTCACTTATACATTCGTAGTGCGAGGAAGGATCTATTTTGTTGCTGTTCAGTTGTGCTCTGGAAGATTCCAGCCAATCAGAGCTGGAGGCTTATGAATAAAACGGCAGTGATCTGCCTAAGCTAAAAAAAAAGCAACATAAAAACTCACTACAACAGCGAAGCGGCAGTTTCAAACTAGTTGTGGATTTGACGGAATAGAAGCAACATCACTTTCTTCTTTTTCTTCTTATTAACATCATTTACATAGAATTAATCTCGTTCATTTACACACACACAGATCCGTTACATATTCCTATCTATTTTAGATCTAACACTAACGATTAACTTACGCTTTACTGAAGAGGTTTGTAGTGATGCTACAGTGTAGGGTTCGGCGCGCATGCGCAGAATGGGACTACTTCCGGGTGGCCACCGGAAGTCTTCCCCATGCGCATGTGCGGGAAAACATCTCTCGAGCCCGCGAACCTCAAATCTCTCTCTTCGGCTCAAGACAGCACTGCGATCGGTCACGGTTTTCCTGGCTCTGACAGCCACACACCAACTTCAACCAACTTCAACCAACCTCAACGACCAACACCAGCAGTATATCAGAGGCTGTCTATTCCCCCATCAGACAACGTACAACCATGAATCAATAAACCAAGTTGTCTGTTCACCTTTAACCTGAGTTTCGTCTGTTTGTTTTCTACAAGAATTTTTGTATGTGACTAGAAAGGATCTCGACACCCTGCCAGTGCTTCGATGATAGATCCTTTCACGTTACAAATTGGTGACCCCTAGTTGAGAAAAAGAACAGGATAGAAAAAGACACAGCGAACAGGTTTTTTTTGGGGCCGAAGAGCGCGGAAATTCACATTTATTTTCCTATTTTCTCCTTTTCAGCACGGCGAGGTGGGTCAAATAGCCTTATTCATCGCACACAGTACAAAAAAAAAAAACAAAGAAAAAAGAAAACACACACACATTCATTTTTTTTTCCTTTTCTGTATTTTGTTTTCCTTGTACACACCTATTCCTTTTTTTGCTACCCACGAGGTGCACACACAAACACAATTTTGAATTGCCTTCTCGGTTCCACGTGTTCTCTCTCCACTTCTAGACCATACCTTCTGCCCCCTTCTCACAGATTCCTTCCGACAAAGGCATGGCTTCAGGTTTGCCTTCATTTACGGGGGATATGGGCCTGTGGTTTGCCCAAGTGGAGTGGTATTTTGATGCACATGCCATTTCTCCACAGCAGCAGTTGCACCTGCTATATTCCGGCTTACATCCCCGACTCGCCGCATCGATCAGGGATCTAATAATAAGTCCCCACCCGGATGCCACATACGCGTCTGTGAAAGCAGAAATCCTCCGCCGCAACACACGTTCGGGGGAGAGCAATATTCAGATTGCCACGATGGCCGATGGAATACTGGAATTTCCGAATCCATCTCCATCGCGAGGCCTCTGTGCATGTATAGGGGGCCCTGCGCAAATTTCACTAGCCGAGCGGATTGATGCGCTCACGCGGCGAATCGACGATCTATCCCGTGCGATCGAGCGCCGACAACGCAGTCGTAGTCGCTCTACCAAAAGGGCAGATCGGTGTACCCAGCCGTGCACTTTCAAGCCCTCGGAAAACTAAATCCGGAGGAGGTGAGCACGTCACCTTCTTCCATCTCGTTTCCCAAACATCGTGCATTCTATGTAAAAGATCTGGTGTCGAAGACATTCTTCATGGTAGACACCGGTTCCTGTTGCAGCATCTGGCCCCTTCGTCTGGCTGCAGACAAGCCGAAGCGCTCTTCGATTGTCTTGCATGCTATTGACTCGTCTCCCATAACCACTTACGGTCAGATTTCGCTGCGCCTCAACCTCAACCTTCGCCGAGACTTTCGATGGGTTTTCGTCATCGCTGACATCCCACATCCTATTCTCGGCGCTGATTTCCTGGATAGGTTTAACCTATTGGTGGATGTCAGGCGTCGGAGGCTTCTTGATAGCACGACGTCGCTCTCTACACCGACTGGGAGTTCCACCACTGCGGTCCTTAGCCCGACATTCTTTGTTGCCACCTCTGGAGACCCATTTCACTCTCTTTTGGTTTCATTTCCGGAGCTAGTGGACATTGCCTTTAAACCGGAAAATCCTACCCACTCGACCCTCCATTTCATCACCACCAATGGGCCACCTGTATTCTCACGCCCCCGGCGCCTAGCGCCAGACCGACTTAAAACGGCCAGAGCCGAGTTTGAGCACATGCTTCAACTTGGCATTATACGCCCCTCCACCAGCCCATGGGCATCTCCCCTTCATTTGGCGCGAAAGGGCGAGTCTGATTTTCGCCCGGTTGGAGACTATCGACGCCTCAATGCCGTCACAATAGCCGATCGCTATCCGATTAGAAATCTCCGGGACTTTACAGCAAATCTCCATGGTTGTACCATTTTTTCGAAGGTCGATCTGATACGCGCTTACCACCAAATACCGGTCAACCCAGCCGACGTTCCAAAAACTGCAATCACTACCCCGTTTGGGTGTTTTGAGTTTTTGTACATGAGTTTCGGTTTGCGGAATGCTACTAGCACCTTCCAGCGTTTCATTGATGAGGTTGTCCGCGGTCTTGATTTTGTGTTTGCCTATGTCGATGACATACTCATTGCGAGCGACACACGAGAAAATCATCTCCGGCACCTTTCTCAACTCTTCCAGCGTCTTCGCGCGTATAGCATACGCATAAACCCCGACAAGTGTGTTTTCGGACGCTCTTCCCTAGATTTTCTAGGGCATCATATTGATTCGACTGGAATCAGCCCCCTCTCGTCAAAAGTCGATGCCATTCAACGCATCGCACCCCCCACTTCCTTGCGCCAGCTCAGGCATTATCTAGGGATGGTCAATTTCTACCGACGCTTCATTCCCGGTTGTGCAGATAAGCTGCTACCTCTCACCAGGCTGTTAAAGGACTCTCCTAGAAAGGACAGTCAAGTCACCCTCTCTGTTGAGGCAGTGACAGCCTTTGAGTCCATTAAGAAGGAGCTGGCTTCTGTTTCTTTGCTTGCACATCCAGTTCCTGGTGCTTCTCTCTCTTTGACTGTGGACGCATCGGACACTGCCATTGGCGCTGTGTTACAACACACAGTGGATGACCATGTTCGACCTCTAGCCTTCTTTTCCCGTCAACTGCAACCAGCTGAACGACGATACAGCACCTTTGATCGTGAGCTCCTAGCGATCTATCTATCGGTTCGTCATTTCCAGCATCAACTTGAAGGGCGAGATTTTGTGATCTATACGGATCACAAGCCCCTTACGTTTGCCCTGTTTTCAAAAACGGACAAACTCTCACCCCGTGCTTTTCGGCACCTGGATTTTATCTCTCAATTTACTAGCAACATTCGACACATACCTGGAAAAGAGAACGTTCCTGCTGACGCTCTCTCTCGCCTTCCAGTTTGCGCCCTTTCGTCTCCTGCTGCTATCGACTTAGCTGCCATATCGCAGGAGCAGCCACCTTTGGCGTCGTTAGATTTAACTTCTCCCAAGTTCTCCTGTTGCCAGTTTTCCTACCTTCCGCTTCCGTCAGCCGAAGGCACCATTCTTTGTGACACTTCAACTGGATCTCCCAGGCCACTGGTGCCTGAGACCCATCAACGCTCAGTGTTTGAAGCACTGCACTCCTTATCACATCCTGGCATCGCTGCCACCCTCAAACTAATCACTGCTCGGTTTTTCTGGCCGAATATGCGTCGCACAATTACTTGTTGGACACGCACCTGCTCCAAGTGTCAACGATCCAAGATTCAACGGCACGTTCGTGCCCCGCTTGGACAATTTCCCCCCACGGAGGCCCGTTTTCGCCATGTCCACATCGATCTGGTTGGACCATGGCCTGTGAGTCGCGGGTTCTCTTATCTATTAACTTGTGTCGATCGTTTCTCCCGCTGGCCAGAAGCCATTCCGATAGCAGACATTTCTGCTGAGACTGTTGCGCGAGCTTTCGTTTCAAACTGGATTTCTCGCTTCGGAGTCCCGTCCCGATTGACAACTGATCGTGGACGACAGTTTGAGGCCTCGCTATTTCGCGAATTGTCGCGAATTTTGGGTATGCACCATATCCACACCACAAGCTACCATCCAGCGTCTAATGGATTGGTTGAGCGGTTCCATAGACAGCTCAAGGCCGCTCTTCGTGCCTCTTCGGACCCACAGTCCTGGATCGAATTTCTGCCCATTGTGCTTCTCGGCTGTCGGACTGCTGTCAAGGCAGACCTGGGGTTTTCTGCTGCAGAGCTGCTGTATGGTACCACACTGGCATTGCCCGGTACGATGTTGGTGCCAGACACTTCCCCGCCCCATGATCCGGCGACCTATGTCACCAGACTGCGGGAATATTTTTCAAACCTTCCGCCCATGCTTCCCAGAAAGCAATCTCCACCGTCCCATCTTCCACCGGATATGAACACCTGGTCGCATGTTTTTGTTCGGGACGATTCTGTGAAGGGCCCACTTGTTTCTCCCTATAAAGGACCTTTTCGTGTGCTTTCTCGCACACCAAAGGTTTTCACGATTGAGATAAATGGTCGTTCGGAGACCGTTTCCGTGGACCGTTTAAAAAAGGCACATTTTGAGACGTCTTCATCTTTTGATGACAACCTTGACACACCCACCTATGCACCTTTAACAACACTTTCACCTGCACAAACGCCTTCACCTGCACAAACGCCTTCACCTGCACAAACGCCTTCACCTGCACAAACACCTTCACCGGCTCCTACAACACCACCCTCGCCGTCAACGGGTGCCCCGAGCACACCGTATGTTACAAAATCGGGCAGAACAGTGCATTGGCCCAAGAAACTTTCAAAAACAATTTACATTTAACTTTAAAATGTTTCTTATTGTATAATAGTATGTACCAAGTCTTCTGGGGGATCGGCAAGCCTTCTGTTTTCTGCAGCACCACCACAATATTCTGGTTGCCGTACTTCGCACTCGGAGGGGAGCCCTGTAGTGATGCTACAGTGTAGGGTTCGGCGCGCATGCGCAGAATGGGACTACTTCCGGGTGGCCACCGGAAGTCTTCCCCATGCGCATGTGCGGGAAAACATCTCTCGAGCCCGCGAACCTCAAATCTCTCTCTTCGGCTCAAGACAGCACTGCGATCGGTCACGGTTTTCCTGGCTCTGACAGCCACACACCAACTTCAACCAACTTCAACCAACCTCAACGACCAACACCAGCAGTATATCAGAGGCTGTCTATTCCCCCATCAGACAACGTACAACCATGAATCAATAAACCAAGTTGTCTGTTCACCTTTAACCTGAGTTTCGTCTGTTTGTTTTCTACAAGAATTTTTGTATGTGACTAGAAAGGATCTCGACACCCTGCCAGTGCTTCGATGATAGATCCTTTCACGTTACAGGTTAATAACGCTGAAACATGTCCAGAGTTGTCACCATACTGCTAAAGACCAGACTTACTTCCCATTGCTATCCATTTTTATTTTATTTAAATCCTGAGTGTTGTCTACCCTCCCTTTATTGACCAGAGTAAGTCTTTAAAATAATGGTTGGTTGGTCGGTTCTTCTCACTGTAACAAGATCCGAAGCCGAGTCGGCAAATTATGAAGTTTAATTCACGACATAGTACAACTTCGTTCATGTGAGAGGCTGAGTTATTGGCCAATCAGTAACCAAGCTTCACGTGAAAGATTAATCTAGATCTTTCTGGAACTTTTCCCTACAAGAGTTATATAAAGACTTGTTTTTAACGTCAATTTTCAGAATGTGTGGTAACCTGCAGTCCTGCTACACACACTTTCTTGTCATTATAATAGTCGTTTTTACGACTGTCTGCTCAGCTTGGGTCGATTTAGTTGGTCAAAATGAATTTATTGTGTATATTATCTCTTGTCTTGACAAACTTCAGTACAGAGTTTTTGTAATCAACTATTTATGAACACTACCGAATTATCCCTTCAACTGTGTTGAGCTGTCGTGAAACCTTATAATTCATGACCAACCTCAATATTACTTGTGCGTTGAAAAAAAAGTTACTATTAAATGTTTTCTTGGTGTTGCTATATCATTCACACGCAGCTTCACGTGCGTACCTACTGAGCAACATCGCTATGGTGTTTAGACTTTTAATTAATTTATAGCATTGGATTTTCTCCCGCGTTTTGCCATAAAGAAATCACAATTCAATCATGTGCACAACCGAGATTTTATCCAATGAAAGGCTGCTGTTCGGTGGTCTGACTATAACTCTTCGTGAGTGAGGCCTATAAATACAGCCAAACTGAGCACCAAAAATTCAATGTTCCAGATCGAGTTGGCATATACTCTCCTAATAGCTGTTTTTACAGCGCACCACGGCATCTGAATATATATTTGATATGTAAAAAAATAAACTCAAATGCTGAGTTTCTAACAAATTCTTTTTGTACGTGTCACATCAGAATGTTTCCATTAATTGTATTGCATGACCATTTTCCCTATTAATGTAACAAATAAAGTATTTTCCAATACATAGAAAAACATTTCTTGTTACAAATTAATTACCGAATGCGAACGTTCGTTAAAACAAGTGGCCGAAACGGGGTTGCTCCGACAGATCTTTGGAGTAACGTTACTCAACAGGATGCGTAACTCGGGATATCAGGGAGTCTTTTTCAGGCCATTCCGCTACTTCTCCGCATTGTGAGGTTACAGCTTTAGTATTACAGACATGTGATTAGAATGTCTCAGGAATGAATCACGAGACGTATTCATCGAACCAAGCTAACTGGCAGGAGACCAAGGGATAGAACTAGAACAAGGTGGTTGGAGAGCGTACTTAATCTCAGTTTGGTCACAGCTGGGAACCTAGTCGGGAAGTCTAATGACGGCTGCTTCTGATAGGACGCTGTGGAGGAGGTGCTTTGGGACTTTACACGTCCCCGTCCCCATGACCCTACAAGGATTAGTGGGAAGAAGAAGAAGAAGAAAAAGAAGAATCTATTGGCTCACTACATTAAGTTAGCTCCCATAAGGTAACGAGCAGGTAGACTCATTAGCACCACTGGGCAAAATGCTTAGCAGTGTTTCTTCTGGCTTAACGATATAAATTTA